>NW_008237239.1:13995307-14009857 GCF_000691975.1 Corvus brachyrhynchos | reverse complement strand
CTGAATGGAGAAAAGATTGTGAGGGCTTTTTTCAGAAAGCAGAAAAGTCTTTCAGATTAAACCCCCTTTAGAAAAATCCTTCAATTCAGAAGAATTAACTTAATTTCCTTAATACTGGTATTATATTCACTTAGTTGTAAGATTTTTCTAGGAAAGCAATAAAAATTATAAAAATATAGCCACATGAAGGAACTATTCATCTAACAAACAAAATGTGAAAAACACAGATGAAGACTATAATATTAGACTGAGATAAATAATCTAGCTGGAGACCTATTAGATTCTACACTTTCATGTCAATGAAGCATTTGGCCTACCGATGTATTTTTGCCTACTCTGCCAGGCAGGGCTCAGGCTCTGCAGGAGAATACAGCCGTGGATCTCTGCAGGAAGAGAAGACCTTTTTTTTCCAAGTAAAATATTCTCTAACTGTGCAAGGGAGGTTGGCAGTAGATCTCAAACTCTGGCCTGTCTTTTTAATACCCCTACAATAGCTCAGTTGGATTGAGACCAGCTGTTGGTGCATTACCATTTGTAAATGCTTAAAGCAACTACTCCTTGTTTTCTTGGCAACATGTACTGTGAAGGGGGAAAAAAAAAGAAAGCACTTTCATTCAGACATTAAGAATTGCTAGATGCCAGCTTTGGCTTACACAAGCTATTGTTTGCACAGCTCCCTTCAACAAGTTCTCACCAAAAAAAAATCCTGTAGAGATAAATTGAGCCCCTAAAATTCTGATTTACACCATCCACTTCATTGGAAACAAGATTCCTTTTTATATCCAACCATTTAAGGTCACGGGTCTTTCTGAGTTTCAGTTTCTGCAACACCCCCATAAAAACAACCAGATTGTCTTAGAAATGAAAATTATAACTTTCTTACTCACTCTTTAAAAATAACAGTGATTTTTTTCCCTGCTAATATAAACATAAAAAAGAGATCGAAAATCAGAGTTTTAGCATATGGAAGCTTGGGTACAGGGGGAAAAGAAAACAAAAATTACATTGGCATTATACTTCAGCATTCGAGAAATACTGAGAGTCTCAAAATACCAGATTGATAGATTGGGTTGCCACAGTAAAAAGAGCCTAGTCACTGTAGAGAACATACACCAACATTTTTTATGATTATTATTGTTGTTCTTGTTCAGATGAAAACAGCTCCAGTGACCTTTCATTGCCTCATGCTTTCCAACCACCCTTGCTAGAGCTTGGTGTACTGCAAGTGTCTAAACATGAATGTGAGCATCTTGCTGGTTGCAGCTGCTAGTACAATAGGATTAATTTGCCATCCACCAACTCTAATGCCCTTCTGTTTCATCTTCTTTCCCCACCAGGGGCAGTGGTGACAGCATCTGTTCCACTGTTATTTTAGTGGCGCCTTTCGTGCTGTTATAGTTAAGGGTCTGTCAGCATTTCCATTACACACACATACACACACACATGCATTTCTTGAGGAAAGGGACAGCTCAAATCAGCCTCCAGAAAAAAAAAAAAGAATGCATTGGGGTTGACAATGGTATGAGTGTGTCAGAAGAAAGAACTTGTATGTTTGATTTTATGGTATTGTTTGCGAAAAAGAAATGAAGATACAAGAGGTTCCAAGTAACCTATTTTGCATTTAGAAATGGCAAATAATGGTGAAAGTTGATTTGGATTGTTCTATGATCACAGAGAAAGCTACAATGACAAAAAGAAGACAAAGGAAAAAAAACCTAAACCAGATAATTGTTCCCTAGCAAACACCTTCTTTTAGGTAATTAATTTACATGATAGGATACTACTTTAAAAGCATCTCAGACAAGATTCGATGAACAGACCAGCGATTGTGGGTGACCAACACTAAATATATAGCAGGAGCCTCAGATCTCTAAGTTGAGAGTGGTAATCATAGAGTCATAGAATGGTTTGGGTTGGAAGGGACCTCTCATTCCAATGCCCCTGCCAGGGGCAGGGATACCTTCCACTAGACCAGATTGCTCAAGAGCTCCATCCAGCCTGGCCTTGAACACTTCCAGGGATGGGGCATCCACAACTTCTCCGCGCAACCTGTTCCAGTTCCTCACCACCCTCACCGCAAAGAACTTCCACCTACTATCTAATCTAAACCTAATTTGAATCCATTGCCCCTTGTCCTGTCACTACATGTTCTTGTAAAAAGTCCCTCTCCATCTTTCTTGTAGGGTCCTTTCAAGTACTAGAAGGCCACAATTAGGTCAATTCTCTTCTCCAGGCTGAACAACCCCAATTCTCTCAGCCTGTCCTCATAGGAAAGGTGCTCCATCCCTCTTGGGGGCTTGGTGGCCTCCTCTGGACTTGCTCCAACATACCCATGTCTTTCTTGTGCTGAGGACCCCAGAGCTGGACTCAGTACTCCAGGTGGGGTCTCACCAGAGGGGAGTAAAGGGACAGAATGAGAAGAGCATGTTTTCTGCAGGCAATTGAGAACACCTCGAGGTAAAGAACATCTTCCAGTGCCAGGAGTAGTTTGGGAACCTAAGGTGGGTGTTCCCAGCCCCTCTGATACATGTGGGATATAAAGAGTAATGCTCTCCACAGTCTGCAAGACACAGGCTCATCACACTGTTGCTTTGTGGGAGCTGTTGCCCACACGCACATCTGACTCATGAGCTTTGCTTTCTATCCACAAAAGGAACAGGAAAAAGCAAGTGCTGGGGCAATTAGAGAACAGGTCAGCTTATCTCTGGAAGATGAAAGGCATGAGGTTAAGCAACTTAAGGCTGCTTCACAGACTCCACAGGTGATTTCTCTCCTCAAGCTATGCCAGATTGTCCACGTGAGATTATTGCACGTGCGCAGGTTTCCACCTAGTCCAAGAGAACTTTGAACTAGAAGAACTCATCTGAATTCTCAAAATAAACACCCTCTTCCTGGCATGCTTCACTACCGCAGACAGGTATGACTTCTGCAGCAGAAGGTAGGAATTATGTTTTTCCAGAGATCTCTCCTTTCAGAGATAAATTCACAGAAAATTTAGAAGATCAGCACAGGTCTTTCCTAGCACCAGAGTACTCACCATAGAATTGATATAATCTGTAATGCCAGATGTGAGTCTCCCCCTAGTCCTACCAACACCTCACCATTTACAGCACTTTCTACAAATCTCTCCAGCATTTTGAAGTAATAGTGATGATTTGTCTTGCAAAATACGCAGACAAAAGAGATTCAGAATTAATTGGGAATTTTCAAACTCACAGCATACTAGGAGGGTAAAAAAGAAAACAGTTAATTAATTTGGAGGCAAGGCTCTGAAGCCACGCAGATTTCTTTAGTCACAATGATGGTAAGCACAGTCCAGTCTCTGTGATGCAAAATGGATTAATAGCATGATGTTTCTTTTTCAAGTTACATTATCAAATACCTAGGTGTCCTTTGTCACATCACTTAACTGCTCTGCATTTCAGCATCCTCATCTGTGAAATGGAATAGGTAATTAAACACTCATGAATGCTTTGGGACTCTTTGGTGGAAAGAATTATTATGGTGTCTTATTACTGTGAGACAACATGCAATTGTCTCAGGTCTCTGTAACAGCTGAGCCTAAACAGAAAAGGAAGAAAAATCTAAAAGCTCAGCTGAGATCTTCTGCCCTATCCTCTGCAAGATGCAACTACTACTTCAGTCCATTTTCCATGCTGGAGAAATTGCTCTGAGGTTACAAAAATATTATTGCAGGACTTTCAAAACTAGACTGAGAAAGGATAAAAGAAATAACATGTCTCCCAGAAATATTTCATCCATGAATGGTAGGAATTATTTAAGAGATGACTCAAATGAGGAGACTCAAAAGAAGAACACACAATATACAGCCTTCCCCTCAGAAAAAAAATCCCACCCTAAAAGCAGCAGAAACCCACTCCCCACTGTACAGACAATTTCCCAAAAGCTCCCAGCAATGAAAAACATTTTATATTGCCCCAAATCATTCCAGCAGAGCGATCTAGGTGGCTACTGCCCACCTCACAGCACTGAAAAAGCAAGTGCCCAGTGGGTATCATTCTCCATTATCTCTCAAACCTTTGCCACCAGTGTACAGATAGAAGCGACGGAAAAATGAAAAGTGTGTATATTGTAAGCATTGGTTAAACAACCCCACAGTAATTCTTATTTGCTGGAGGTTTTAGAGAGCAGATGTAGGATTGGCAGGGGCTGGGAGCTGGCTATATTGTTCTAGCACATTTAGAGCCAACACGGAAAGAACACGGAAAGCTGCATTTTTTTGTGTGTATGCATGTGAATGTCTGTGTGTACGTGCATGTGTGTGTGTTTGCCTTTTGCCATCAGCTCATCTAAGGTTTCTTGGATTCACACTGACAACATAACAAAAAAAAAAAAGCTAGGCTGGTTCTCTTCCAAAAGAAATATGACTTATATCAGCTGCTGCATGAGAGTCTCTCAATTGCCACTACTAAGCTGCCTATTTTGCAGTAGCAAGTGGCCATGTGCTGTAACACACTGATTGCCTGCTTTGGTGGTATCGGTTGCTAGAATAAGGGCAAACAAATGGGGAACCAAATATAAAAAGCAGCCAGCAGCACTGAAGAAGCATTACAGCTGCCAGGCAATAACTTAGATAGTTACAGCTGCCATCACCTAGTTCACGCAAGCTTTTTAATATCTTTTGGCAGCGCTTGGTGTCACAGCACAAAAGGAAAGTTGGCACTTCCTAGCATACTTTGTTTGACATAACTGTAGGCAGAACCCAGCTGATACCTTCATCAATGTGTGTGTGTTTGCTCTTAAGGTACGTTTTAGCAGATCAAACATTGTTTTTCTCTTTCTGTTGCACACACCACTGTTAAATCATAGGTTGGGAACCACACCAGATAAATGGGGAAGAGCTCACTAAGCTGCAGCACACGGCCAGTCCCAGCAGCACCCCTAGATAAGGAACACAAAAAAACCCTGAAAAAAAAGAAAAATATAGTACAGCAGGAGGGGCTGTGGAGGGAGGTTTAAAAAAAATAAATATACTGCTTTGCCAAAATGTTCTCCTGCCTCGCCAGTAGCAGCAGCAGCCTCAGAGCCAGGCCAGATTCTCTTCTCCATTTACCGTACTTATAAAAAACCCACAAGCACAAACACATAGACCATCACATACACATAATTAAAGCATCGACATCCCTTACTGTGATTTACAATCCACACCACCAGAAGTACACAGGCGCTCCCAGGATTTCATCAATGTCTCATCTGGTGCTCTTGGCAAACCCAACCTCTTCCTTAGACACAGCGCATGCTGCACCTCGTTCTCTCAGAAATGGGGATGCAGAGCTCTTCCCCTTATGTGAACTAGGGAAGACAAGCACTAAATGTGTCAGCACTGGGTGATTTGCTGCTGTGGGACCTCATTTTGCAGGAGATTAATAAAAGACTAGCCTGCAGCATTGACTCTTGAGACTGCTTTCTATCATCACAAGCTTTCCATGTGGCCCACGAATTTGGGTTACAATGTTGTACAAGGAACTGGACAGCCTCGGCATAACGATATTATTTTACAGCTCTTAAAAGCAAATATACAGAGGGACAAGACTCTGCCCCCAAGACCTTCCATTGGCCATGAACAAAACAATCCCATAAGCCTCTACCTGAAATCAGCCCAGGGTTCTAATATTGTATTGAGTTAGTTTATTTGTAATCCATCCCATTAAATAAATGCACTTATCTTTTAGGCCTCTGGCACTTGAACAGTGTCAAAAAGCTACAGTATTGAAACAAACAGGTGTAACACCATTTTCAGGTGGAACACCACCATGAGGAGTAGCAATTAAGCTGACAGGAGGAAAAAAAGGAGAGAACAAATATCAAATATCAATATCTCCCTGTGAAAATTAGGAAACTCAGGCACATGGATGTGAGATGGTTGGTCCAAGCCCGACCCAGACAACGGGGACAGAAGGCTGATCATCTTGAGTTCACATTCAATACCTCCCCCCCACAAGCCAATTGCAGCACTGAACAACAGCGTGAAGTGGGCTTCCCTTCAGGGAGAAGAAACCGAGTCCTGCCCCAGCCTGTCTGCAACTCCATGGAAGCTGAGAGCTTTTGCTGAATCCAATCCCAGAAACACCAAAGGGACTTAAAGGAAGTGCTTGCATGTTTTCCTAACACACAGTATCTGTAGTGGCCATTCTTTAGGTAAGCTAGATATTGACAGTAAAGTGTAAAGGCATGTCTAGAATCACACCAATCACACCAGATTATTTATTTGAAGCTGATCTAGGAGCAAACTGTTTTAATGGCTACCTACAGTACAAGTGAACTGACTGTGGCTAGGCATGGATAAAATGCATATGGTGACCCATGGGAAGGACAAGGACAAGAAGTTTTTCTTTGGGACCCCAGGTGATCCTTTTGTGGCAGCAAAAAAGGAAAACCAATCCATAAAACATGCCTGCGTCCCCCCAAGAATGGTCCAGGCTATGAATATATTTTGGAAGCTCCTGATACGCTGCATAAAGAAACAATCATTCATGTACACACACATGAAAGGACAGTCCCAGATTTACAGCCACCCACCAAGGTAGAACAGGTGGGTGTAATGTAGTAAAAATGTATTGCAAGGAACTTGTCATGAATTTTAAAAACAAAGACACCTACAGACATAATAAAATTGATGTGACATTCGGTTAAAGCTAAAGCTTTCACCTATCTTAATAAAATGACAATGCAGGGGAATTCAAGGAAAGGGACCATTCTCATCAGCCCTCACAGAACAAAGTGTTTCACTCAGTTTGTGCAAATAATGTCATTGATCTTATCAATGGCATGGCTTACATCTGTTACATGGGTAGGAAATCAGGACCAAAGACACCCGACAAAATCACCCCAGACAATTGCTGTAGAAAAGAAATGCCTCGACGTCCTGGCAAAGAAAGCCAAGTCCTTTCCTTCCTCTACCACAGGATATTACATCTTCTTTTCCTTGGTTATTTTAAACATTTCAGGGGAGCTAATTCCTACTGTTAGCCAAGAATTGCTTCCTCTTTCCTTGATTGTGTTTTTAGTGGCAGCACATGAATTTCAAAATACTAGAAATCCAAGTCACTTCTCCATAGCTTGGGCACAATAAACTGACAGGTTCCCCTGAGAACCCAAAAAACTAAAGTGGGAAAAGAAAGAAAACCTAGATTTAAATTTTGCAGGCAAGGTATATCCACCTCTATTAAGATGTGGATCAACAAGTTAGCCAGTCTGATAGCAGTTTACCATATGACAGTCAGGTGCCATGGGATAGGGAACAGAAAGAGATCGGGATAAAGAATGAAACAAGGATAACCAATTATGATAAACTGGTTTCCTTGGCAACTATATTTGTAACTTTAATTATGTTGCTATTCTTTTAGTAATGAACGGAAAGGTTTGGTACAAAGTTATATAATTCAGGCATACAAACCAGCATCTGTTCCATTGGTACAGCTGAATCTGTGCCTTAATGGAAGACGATAAACATCAAAAGATTTGTAAAGCTGCTTTTAAACAGCTTCCAAATGTTTATAAACTTTCTCCTAAGGACAGGTGAGCTCATAGTGGTGAATTTCTATCCCCACATCTGGGCTTGGCTGTACGTAATTACCTCATGATCTTTGTGCCTGGAATAACACTCCAGCTCGAGAGACAGCAGGCACAGGGGCAAAGGAGAGAAAGAGGAAAAAAAAAACCGAATGAGAAAGCCTTGGGAATGATATTTACATTGTTGAGCACTTAAGTGCATGTGACCTTTACCAAACGTTGCCATAATTGTACATGGCATCTTGACTGCTTCCAAATATTATGTTGGTAAACAGCCCATTCATTTTGAAAATGTACTTGAATTTCCACTACTTGCATCTGAAAATGAGGTCTACTGATACCTCTCGCTGCCATTTTAACCATTTTGAGAAGTCCACTGAAATTCCAGTATAAATTACACCTGTCCTATAAAGGGTCCCCACAAGGAGTCACTTTAAAGAAGTAACTGGGGGCAGCACCTAAATGGAGGGTGTGGGCACCCTGTTGTTATGAATCTGTGATCCTGAGAGCAGGTCAGGTACAGGAACTGGCTGCCTTCCTCCACATGTTCCCAGCTTTTCCCCCAGTGAATACCAGGGTTGGAGGACAAGCGTAGTTGATGCTCAGATGGCACTTGGAAAGAAATAATCCTGCTGATGAGCTACACTCTGAGTTGGGGGCTGCCTGTGTGCCTGAGTGTGTGAAATGCAAGCCTCCCTTGCCTGACTGAGGCAGGCTTTTCAGTTGGTGCTCAGCACTGACTAATGGAAGCACTACAGCTCTAGCATTATAATGCTCACAAATTTTACCCTCTGCTGTCTCTTTAGGCCATTGCCCCAAAGGCTTTCATGTTCCTAAAGCTGTCATTTAAAACATTTGTGAATCAGGATGTGTGGACAATAGAAGAAGCTGGTAGAGCCAGGGAGTGCAGATGTGAAATAATTTAATCAACGGCAATTTTTCCATTTACTTCAATGGGCTTTGGATCACCCGCCTCATGAGTGGAACATGTATTGAGGAGGAAGCAACCCGAGCCAGATAAAGAGCCAAGATACCAAAGTAACAGAGTTCCACCAAACAAGAGAGTCCACAGCAGCTGCAGCTTGAGATGTATGATGTAAACACGGATCTAGACTCAGCTAGCAGACTGGGAAAAGGATTGAAGAGAAAACAGAAAATAAGCAAGGATTTAGCCGTCAAAGAACAGAGCCATATGAGTTACTACTAAGAATTTTTTTGTGGTAGGAAACGTTACATAAAGTACTAGCAATATTCAAAGCACTTTACAGAATTTATCTGACGAGGAAATGAAGGCAAAAAGAAACAAAGTTAAAACCTCAGAACACAGATTTTTTTGCCAAATCAGAAAAAAAAAAAGCCTGAAGCTTTTTGTTCCCTATATGACATAAGTATCAGGCTATGATACTCATTGTAATAGTTATATCACACTGTGGTGCTGAGATCATTGTGTGCTAGTTGACAATGCTTGCCCTAATTGGTGCCATTAAGTAATAAAATAATAATTGTACCTCAGATCATTGGCACTTCAGAAATGGCCATTTCCAAGCACAAACGATGGTGTGCCCCTGTGCACAGTTCAGTGCTGAAATGGTTAATGCCATGTATTATGTGTCAGTAATGAAAACTAGCACTCAAGCAAGGAAATTCAAAGCTAAGGCTGACACATCATCGTTAACGCAGCCCTTTGTGCTTAGCTACCACAGGAGTCTTGGAGCAGCACATGGTGTTGTACCCCACACAATATGTGCTACTACAATACCGCATTCACAACACAATGAATTGAGGTCAAGTGAGTGACCTTAAAAAGAGCTTTCTTTTATTTCTTTAAAGAAACACCCCATGATATGTAGGAGCCCATTAAACAAAGCTGCAAGAAGATACAGTAAACTTTAATTAGCAGTGAAGGCAATAACCTCACTTTATACTTCATAATTTCTCCCACCATGTTTTATTACATGGAACAGTCATTTTAGTACCTTTGTACCTAAGGCAGCATCCATGTGGTGTGGAAAGGCATGTGTTGTTGGATATTTATTGTAATGGGGCTTCATGTGGTTGGAGGTCAAAGTGTAGGACTTTCATTTGTACATCACTGCTCTACTATCTGCTCATGTCTCTGGGTAACCTGATGTTCAAACCTTTTGTAAGGCAATTGCTGAGGAGGTTGTTCTTATTGTTACGAGAACTTGGAGAAAGGATGCTGGGCCCTGGCTTCGGCACAAGCCCACTGTGTGACATAGGGTACTCCGCCAAAATTTTTTCTCACACTGATCTCAGAATCTTCCATTTTTAGGGGACTCAGGTGCAGCTCCTAGGGTCTGGTTTCAGAAAGCCTAGGAATCAGTAGTTCCCATTGGCTTCTCAGGACCATTCAGAACCAAGTCTGGAAAAATCACAAATTCATCTCCTCACAAATTACCTACAATTTTGAAATTTTGCCTTTTACCTCTTTGCCCATAAAACATCCCACATCAAGTTGGAATTATGTTTTCCTAGCAGCTTGAAGTCTGAAAGGCATACTGTTAAACTTTTCTTTGTCCCTTTTATGTTAACCATTTATCTGATAATGGGGCACAATAACTGAACTACTTGGGGAGATAAGGACACTATCTGCAGTTTACTGGTGGAAAACTCAATGCTTCTGGACCAGACCCACAACAGTGCTTGGAAAGCTACAACCCGCCTGCATGGCAAAGATATAAGCCTCAGAACACCCAGAAGTCTTTTGGCACATCAATCAATTTCATTTTGCCCAGTTTCCACAATTTTGTTTCTATGCATGGCTAGAAAATGCTGTCTTGAAAAGGCTCAGTCACTCAATGGGGATCAACTACTTTTGCCCCAGCAGGCATCCACACACTTCCACCTACTTAAGAAGATCAGCTTGGTCTTAAAGGTACCTTTGGAACATCTGCTGGAAGGGGCTTCCATACAAAACCATCTCCATAGAATTCTCCATTTCCCATACAGGGCTACAGGAGCAAGGCACACCTAGCAGTAATGGCAGCATTGGATTTCTGTTACCTGTTTCAGTCTTTGCCACACAACCTCCCTTTCCTAAATAGGTGTGCTAACTACTGTGCTGGAGTTAGGCTATCCCCATTAATCCTTTTTCTATCCCCATTAATCCTGAATTTTACAACAAGAATTGTTTTAATAAGAGGCATGAAGAGTGTCTTCTCCTTTCATCCTGCCTAAAATTAGCTTGATGTGTAGGATATAATCCTGCCAGAAAAAGAGATGAAGGAAATAAGGTAGGAGAAAAGGAAAGTGAACTCAGGTGACAAATAGTGCCAATGAAAGAGTCTGTGCCTCGAGGGCAGCACCTTGCAATGGTCCCTCCCTGGCCAGCCCCTGACCTCCATCTAGATTCCATAACAAATCTGCACACCTATCTTCAGGCTGCCAATCTCGCTGTGGGCACTGCGCCACTGAACAAAGGTGTTGTGACACTTGCTACCACAGCACTCAGTGTTGTATCTGTGCAGTGGGGCCAAAAGACCTTGCCAGAACTAGTACAGAAAATGAAAATGTTCTGGAGGGCTAAAAGATATCAACCCAAATGTCCCAGTGCCATGGCTGAGACTTAAATATTGGATCAAAGCTTTCCTTCTTGGAGCTTATTCATTTTTCTTGTACATACAGTTGCAAACAAAAGTCTGCTAATAAGGGTGGAACAACAATCTTCTCTAACACAATCTTCTCTAACGTGTCTGCTTTTTGATGGACTACTTCCCAGTCCACTCAGTGTTTTATCATTATATAACTAAGTTTTCCTTGGTGTTTTTCACACAACAAAGAAAATAAAACTACTTAAGGACAAAAAGAGTTGGAAACCATAATATCCAAAAGTTGCTGTGAGGCCTAAGAAGCAGGTCTAGGAACTGAACCTGCTGTAATTCACTTGTTTATACAGATTTCAAGTTGACTGTGCCATTTGACAGTCATTTCTGGTTTTAAGAAAAAGATTCAATTTAGACACAAAATGTCAATATTACTTCTTCTTCATACATGTTCCATGTATTCTGAAGTAAAAAGGCCTACCCATTTCCTTCTGTCTGTCTAAAAATGTCTGGAAACAGTAACATATGAAGTATCAATGTCAAATAACATACCATAAGGCCTGATTCTCTTTCCCCACCTTTATCCATGCTGTTAAGTACCTTAATCCAGGAGGCTATGACACAAAAAGACTCATTTGCTGAGAGGGACTAAGAACCTAAAAGGTAGACAGGTACATACCACCCTTTATTTGAGTTTGCTCATGCTTTGTCCCTTGTAGGAGAGAAGAACTAGTTCTGTCCAGGTTCACAGCAAACAGGTGTAACTCCTCCTGTGGGTCTGAGACTACATTCACAGTTCCTTAGGACGAGTTTAGAAGACCACAGCCTGCATGAAATAACAGGATATGGATATACTTGTGCACTACATGGTTTCCAAGATCATCTTTCCCAATAGCTTTATCTACACCAGCTGAAGGCCAGAATTATCAGAGCTCAAGCATGGACACATGTGGTTCTACACAGGAGGACATCAGGAGCTTCAGCCAGCTGGTAGCTGCACACACAAACACACACACAGCCTGAAGAATATCCAGAGATATGAAGCAGGTGGCTGGGAATGGGACACAGAGGTTCCTGGATTTAGAGTCCCTCTGAAGACTGCTCTAAGCAGGGCTGACATCGCTGAATCCACTCACATGTCTGCCCTGGCACAGAAGCTCGAGTGCTACCTTGCAATCGCAGGTATCTGCATGTATTCAAAATAAAATGCTTAGGACAATATTATGATGTGTAAGGAAAGCAGAAAGGCACTTTTAATAATGTGCTCTCCATCACTCCAGTTGGTGTTACTTAGCCCAAATGCAGTAACGTACCACAAACTGTGATATATCCCCACCAATGCTGCACTGAGAGGAATGTCTCCCAGAGCACTGTAATTACTTCAATGAAAGGCACAGTCAGCATTCTAAAAAGGGAGCCTTGAGGTTTGAGAAGAGAACAAGAAATGTAACCTGTAGATGCTAAGTGTTTACATCTCCTACTTTTCATCTAAACAGTTCATTTGTAGAATTCCTCAAATCTTTCTGCTGCAAGTTGTTCAAGGATTAAAACGAGTAAGGGAGGAGAAAATACAGAAATACATATGATGCTCCTTTGCCTTGTTTTCATTCCTCCTGACAAAATACAGCTGAAACCCTCAGTAATAATAATGGATGAGATAGTAATAGTCTTATTTTCCAGTTCTGTCACTGGTAGGGCTGTGGTGCTGTTTGGGTCCACCTGACAGAAACATTGCAAGTGGCATCTAGAATAAAACTGGAGGATTTATACAATTTCTCTCAACACAGTCCTTCAAGAAGTGAGGCATCCTCACCTCCCTCTGACTCAGAAAAGCAACACTCCTGAGCATCTGGAAGGCTACGCCACAACGAGCATGTCAACAGCATGAAGACCTGCCTTAGCAGCAAGAGAGAACAGAGGTGCAGCACGCTCCCAGCAGCATGTCCTCAGTGAATGCTGGGCTGGATGCTCTGATCCAGCACAGGCTTCCCAATTGCCTGGAAAAGCAGCTTTTTTTGAGCACATTACAGAAGCCTACCCACACAGCGACAAACACACAGAAAACTGCCACAATTTTATGACACAGGAAAGGGCAAAATCTGGACAATCCAACAGAGAGACAAGAGGCATGGAAGAAAAGGAGATAATTCAGCAGAATTAACATGAGGTGCATTAGCACTTGCTTCATAGGCAAAAGGGGGAATAGCAATTAATGGTAGTTGTATCTATCTGGTTTATTTTTCCCTCTTTATGAAAGGCACCACAGTGACTCACTGGGTGCCAAGTGAAATTCCCGTTGGGATAAACTTTTTAAAAATGTTGTGTGCCTAAATCTTTATTGCAATCCCAGCAGTCCAAGTACCCAGAGAGCATTGTCATCTTGCTCTGCAAAAGAACATTTGTAGAACTCTGTAAGAGTTCCAGGAACACCAAACAAATTCCACTATAAAGCAATATCATCAATAACACCCTTTCACACACCACCTTTACTCCTAGAAATTATCAAAATATACTTGTTTAGATTCATCCTTGATGCAACACTACCAAATCTGTCTGCAGCAAATTTATATCAGGTGTGATTTTGGCCCTAGGGCAGCATTCAAGAAAATTTCAGTGCATTGAGGCTTAAATGCACCAAGAGGAGAAACAACCAATCAGCTCCGGAAATTCCAGGGATGCCTTCATCTCTGTGTTTTCCCTGTGTTTTTATAGAATTTTATTACGTATGAGTTACAAATGTGGGAAAACATTAAAGTTGAGCCAACTACAAAATAAGCTAATATCTTGTGTTTTCTAAAAAATGCAAGCCTAATTAGAGTTTAGGTAATTAAAGCTTTCACAGTTATAAAAAATACAATACATTCATTTATGCAAATCTGCCACTGAGTGTGATTTCCGTAAAATACCATGTAATGCGCATAACGTCAGAATTTTGCTTACAATTGAAACGTCTGCAAAGCATGTTCTCTTCCTAAATTTCAGGCACATGCACTGTAATTCTCTTGCATTATGGATTTAAAACTCAGATTGCTTTGTCTTCATTTAAAAATGATTAGCAGTTTACATCGGATTTATGTGCTGGCATAGCCTTTGTATCATTGAACAACTACAAGCTGATTTACAAAAGCCCAGATACACTATGTGTGTGTCTATGTAACTACAAAGTAATATGTGATGGCAGGCATAACCAGCAGACATAATTTATAATTAAGTGATTAGCAATATAAGCCACTGTTATTAATTAATGTGTAATGATGACATTGTGCTTGGGGCTGTATAAACTACAAGCGTAAGGCAATCTCTGCCTTGGAGTGGCAAGAGGCTAAAATGACAGGCAACGTCTCCCAGTCCCATAGCTTCTGGAGAGCTGGGAGAAGGAAAAACCCAGCAGAAGTCCTGCAGCCAGCCAGTGGTGGCACAGCCAGACAGAGGCCACCGGCGGGTGGCCACACCC
>NW_008237239.1:13981569-13995106 GCF_000691975.1 Corvus brachyrhynchos | reverse complement strand
GCCTGCCACAGCCACCAACACCTCTGGAATTATAGCAGTGGCAAAAGCTGAGAGTCCTTTTCTCTCGTCTGAAAGAAACCAAGAGCAACACCAAATGCATAAAGGCTCTCCAGCCTCTATAACTCTGAGGAAAGAATGTAGCAAAAATACAGAGGAAGGCAGACCTAGTGTCTTTGCCTCTTGCTTGCTGGGGAGCAAGTGGGGAGAAGTCTCTTTGGGAGCTGCACTGATGACTTTTTTCTCCACTCTGTCACTCCACAAAGTGGAGATTAGCTCTTGAAAGCAAAAACCTGACTATGCTTCCCAAAAGACCAAGAAAGATTCAGAGCATATGAGGTCCCCCAACACCATGACAGCTAGATCTCATGAAACAGCACCTAATGCACATTTGCACAGAAAAATAGAAGTGAGGAAGGTGGTTCAGAAACGCTGTCTGAAAAGTGAGATGCCACAACCAGAGAAGTTAATCAGGATATGTAGGAGAACAAGAACAGTCACTAAATGTTTGAGGGAAACATGACTTCCAGTTAGAGTACATATTTGGGTTTGATACTTTTTTTCCAATTTAGATTGAGATTTTAACAGAAGCAGCACATAAGAGAGCTCTTTCTAGTTCACAGCACTCACAATATTGCTCTGGAAGTAGTCACATTTCCTTGAATTCAGAAGGCCAAAAGATATGAAACTCCTTACCACAAAATCTGTAGAGCTCCAACAATGGTAAACACCCAAGAAGGAGCAAATATCCCTTTCCATATAAAGAAGGGTGGAGAGAGTTTTTAATACCTGCCCTATGAATTAGCCAGGTGAAGTTTGCGGTAACTAAAATTGGGGTTAACATTTTTGGGGGGTAATTAGACTTTGAAAAACAGGTCTAATAGATACTGTCATTAGTTTTGAAAATCCTCTGCTTCTTTCATGCTCAGCAATCTAAATGGGAAAAAATCCAACCTGTAAGTGTCCTTCATCATTATTTACATAGAGCCTTACCTGCTCTTTTGTTGATAAATCGAAAAGCTGTATTTGCAGCAAAATAATGATAATATACAGCTGCATGGGCAGATTACGAAAAGCCAAGCAACCAGACAATTATTTACTGTGCCACTATAAGACAGGCACTAACTTTCTTTACATCAACAAGTTTTAAAACTGTCACGCAGCTTTTAATTGCCATTAATAAGGTAGAGATAAAGCCCTCTGGGTCTTAATCCCATCATCATGGTGTTGCAAGTTAATGATATGTTAGCCAGTGCTTTGTATCACCAGCTTACAGAAGGGTCAGGGGGAACATTTCATCCTAGGCCATCAAGACTGTATTCCATGGGTAACCTCTAACCTGTTGGGGCTGTCAATCAATGAGCACTATGCATGAACACTATGCTCCTGGTAAATCTCCTTTCACACCTAAGGGTTTTGCCAGCCATCATCCATTATTAACAGTTCTTTCAGTTCCTACACCTAGACTGAGTTGCCAAATCTTTTCAGGATAGCGGAGGGTGACTGGCTATTGATCTTATCTCAGAGAATTGGGGATCTACTCATGGGCTTGGCTAGCTGATGGCACTGCGAAAGGTAGAAGATTGTTTGGCTTGCTTTGAAGGACCTCAGAAGATTACAAGAATACAAGAACCATAAGAAACCTGTAAAATATTAAAGGGGCTATCAAGGAAAGAGCTTCAGATGAATTTAGCTAAGAGATGAACTGGGATCATAAAAGTCAGGTCATGGAAAGTAGCTGGGCCCCAGTAATGAGCAGGACCCCTAAAAGGTATTATCACACAGATAATAGAGATCTGCATCCAACCTACCACAAGATTCATTGGCACTTTGATCGGATCTATGTCTCCTGTATAGATAAGGGCAAACAAAGAATCCAAAGGAAAGGCCATTTTCCCTAGTTTGCTATTGAAGTCTTTTTACAGAAAAAAAATACTCTGGAGACCAGAGGCTCTGTTGAATAGTTTTACATAGGAAATAGGACTGGAAGAGTCCTCCCAGGTCATCCCCTGCTACATCTGACACATCATATCTCATTGATATCACAACATCATAATCTCATTGATAAATTTCTCAAGTTTTTTCTTGAAACCAGGTAGTTTTCTTGCCCCTGTGACTCCTATTGGAAAGCTGCTCCAAAACTTCACATTATTAAAACCTTCATCCCTTTCCCAAAGAACATTTGTTCAGTTGGCTCCTGTCAATTGTTCCTATGGCATTCAATACACCCCTAATTTAACCAGTTCTCTCTCACCACTTACCCTGATACTATATTTATAGGGAGAAATATACCTCTACTCAGTTTTCGTTTTGCTAAGCTAAAGACACAGTCCTTTATTCCCCATTTCCTATCTCAATTTAATTCCCCTTCTTCTGGATTCTGTCTTTTTTTGGATGTCCCCAGAGCCTTGTACAAAAGTAGTCAGGAATCCCACATGTTTCCTGGATGTGCTTCCCCTGATGCAACATCCAGGAGAACATCGCAGGGAATACTTCCCTTCTCTGCTGTTGTAGAGCCCCAGCATCTGTCAATCATTGTGAGATTCAGCAAAACACTTCTCTCTTACTTCCAGCTGATGAGCCTCCTGCTCAGAGCAAAAAAACATCTGCATGACCTTGTGGTTTATTAGTACTTCATTTTATCCGTTTTCCATTTCTCCTGTTGTCAGGGTCAGTCTTTCTCTGAACTGTCAAGGCCTCTCAGCTTTCTGTCTCCTTATAGACTTTGTATTTGCACAGGTTTTTTGCTGTGGCTACAGACAAAAATGTTCAGATAGGTCAAAAGAGTGATCATTAATAAACTTGGCTAGTTAGTGTTCCTGTCCCTTGGCGGTTCTTTTAGCTCAGTTTTCAGCAATCTTTCCTCAGCCATTTCTTTACATTTATTGTGCCATATCTTCTCCAGCCCAAATTGTTTTCTTTCACATACCACTCTATGTATTTTACAGAAACTGTGATGAACTAGAGCGACTATATTTCTCTGGGTCACAAACTCATGGAAATCTATCATAGCAATGTAGCACAATTTATCTTTGGTACGTATCTACTGCTGTAGCATTTGTTAATTAATCTTTCTTCCAACAGATCTACACAAAGTTCTGTGTCCATGTATTATAACACCAACAAAGGTCAGCTGCCCCTAATCTCATTCTGCTAGAAATGAGGAGCTTAAAAACTTAGTAACATTACTTCAGTGCAAAAAAAATGTTATAAGAACTGATCTGCTTTGGAACATGAGCCATTTTGTAAGTCCATAAGATCATTTCTAGAGATTGAAATGATTTGCCATCTCAAAATTATGACACTATTTATCTAGAATCAAAATAATTTGAAAGGTCCCACCAGCCTTTGACATGTTTTGAAGTTTATGGTAGGAAGTACCATTGGTCACTGTTGTTAAGCTAAGAAAACATGGTTCAGTTGCATACAGCTACTTGCCCTGGAGTTTGCAGTGAGAGTATAGCAAAATTTACTGTGTTGCCCTAAATAATCTTTAACTTTGCCTCAGCAAATCCCAGGTGTCAGCCCCTCTCTAGTTATGACCTTGCATTCTGCAGGACAGTAACCTCAAAATTACAAACATGCACCGAGCCCATGCTGCTATGGGCCTTTTCACTCAGCTACTCATGTTGACAGAAGCATAATAATATGGACAACTGGCTGAAAATTACATTCCTTTGTGAACTCCACTGTCTCATCAGGTCAATTTAATTATTCAGATAAGATTAACAAAGAGAGGAAAGAGTCCCATCACTGGATCCCAAACCATGTACCAACCACATCCTTCTGTCAGGAGAGAGGATGACTGACTAAAACAGAGCAGAGAGGCTTACAGAGGGACTCTGGATGTTGTTCATGACATTGGGTAAGTCACTTGAGCTTTTTGTGCCTCAGTTTCCCCACCTGTAAAATCTCCATCACGATAGTACGCGTAATCACAGACTCATTCTGAAACCCTTTTAGATCCTTAGAAGAGAGTTGCTAGAAACTATCATTGATTCAGTAAGCATGTTAAAAAACAACAATTCTGATTTTAAGCCGAGTCAATAAGGCTGCCCCTCATATAAAGCTCTCAGCATAGAGAGCCGGAGTTACAGTCTTGTTGAGGTAGCTTGGAAAAAAAATAGTAATGTGCACAGCATAGTAAATGTTGACACACTTGTGACTGGAAGCCAGTAGATTTAGGTGAACATGAAGGTGACAGCAGACAGACATCCCAAACCCTGACAGAACTAAATGGTAGGAAATGTTTTAGTAAAGATCTTGGCATTTGCCTACAGGCCAAACACTATGAAGTGCAGGGCACAGCTTCTATGACAGCCATTCTCCTAACCCTCAGTACTGATTCACTCAAAGGTGCCAGAACAGTCTAAAACATTATTCTTACAGCTATAAAATTTCTTTAGTAAACTTCTCAGACCTGGGCTTGTATGAAATCTGAGAGCAGCCATCAAAAACTCGGCACGTAACCTTCAGACCTGTGTAGTATGCTTGATTGTCTTCCTGCTAGGTGTGCATAACTCCTGTTGTCCAGCCTTCTCTAGAGAAAGAGGGCAAGAGGAAAGTTCATTGTTTCCTCAACAATTTGCAAGAATATCTGAATTAAAAATTGAAGTTTTGTCATTAGGTATTGGTAATGTAAAAACATAAGTATGCTGTTATTTATGTAATTAGTTATTGCTTTCATTATGGGTGCAGTCTTAATGGTTATAGTATTTATGTATAATTACCTTAATATTCACTGAAATTTCCAAGTAGCTCCCTAATTAACTGTCTCAAATATATAATTACATTGCATCTTTACGCAAGACTTGCCTAATTAATGTAGTTACACCACTTCTTTGTGAATGTGCATTATTAAATGCTCTTCGCATCATTCTTCTGACTTCTTGTAATTCACTCTTTACAAAAATTAAGACCCTGAATTAGAAACCTTCATGAGCAACCAGCTCCAAAAGCAAGCACCAGATGATCTTTCCTTAACAAAAAACAAATCTTACTAAGCCTCATTACCACTCCCTTTAACAAAAGCTTTCCATCTGGATCTGAAAGAAATCCCAGGTACCATTGTCTTTTAAGAGGACATAGAAAACATGTTATACATACATTTAAAGAGAAGAAGACTTTGCTGCCATCAAGGGTCCAAACTCCTGGACTTCCTAACTCATCCAACAAACCCATCTGGCAAAGGAATCAGGTGACGGTTTGATAGCACCCTGTCGTGTCAATCACTTGACAGTGTCGGGTGGTGTTTTCAAGACACAAAAAAATTAACAAGGGGTTTTGGAAGACTGTCATTATCCTCCAAAACCACGTGTGACATGGTTTAAATGAAGAGCTTTGAAATCCTTTTTGCCAAGTGTTCCATCTCTGTGTTTGGCACACTGTAAGCCACTCTGAAGTGCTTTGCATGTCACAAGTTACCAGTGTCTCACACTTTGGGGGCTCTTCTCTAGCATTCAGCTCCCAGCTCCATGGGCAAAGGACTGAATGCCACCATCGACCAACACATGTGAAGGGAAAGTTTCTGCTGTGAAGAATTTAGTTGCACTTATAATCTGAATTCCTCTGATCCTCGGCATCTGGGCAGCTCAGCTAGTGACCAGAGAAGAAGAAGATTAGGAAGAAATTCTGGGACCTTTTCTTGGGGCAAAGTTTTTCCCAGGAGTCTTTTATGCCCATATTCTGTTGAGGACATTACCAGGCTACTGAAGAGGCAGAGAGATTAGGCCAGACACAGTTTCTCTAACCAGGAGTAGAGGCACTGGGAAGCAGCAGAGCTGTGGGTCAAACTTTGGATACACTGCATGCAGAGAATCTATCTGGCCATAAGGACAAGACAAGCTTTACAATGCACTCCAGTAGCAGTGGACTCAACCTTGTTCAGCTTGCTCAAAGGCAGCACATTTTTCACACCCTGTGTCTTTTGAAGAACAATAGGATATTCACCACAGACATTTTCCAACCATGTATGTACTGGTTAAACTGTTACTTCAACAGCTGGGATTTGGACAAAATCTTGCCAAGTGTACTTGTAGATTCCACAAGTGCTTCAGCTAGGGACATCCACTTGTAAAGCAAGTGAAGTGGGGGAAGAAACATGCTTCAAGGACATTTACTCAGAAAATGTTCACTTGCAGAACTTAGGGGAAGGCTGACAGAATTATGACAAAGATAGTTGCTGTCAGTTCCAAATAACCTCATTTTTACATTAGTTATCCCTTTCCAATGTGAAATTTGACTTGACACATATTCATGGCAACTAAATCTCAGAGGTAAATTGGCAAAACCTCTCGAGCTGAGGACCCAGGCTTATATGTATTTACCTTTGCAAAGTTTTCAGCAATGAGCTGTCAAATACAAGCATTACAGGTATGTAAAACTAAGCAGCTCATCCCATTTCAGCTCCAGGTGCAGCCACTACCTACTAGCACAAGGATATACCACGTATAAACTATGCCATACAGGAAGAGAACCTGACCCTGATAAGTCTGCTTGGATATAGACACAATTACTTTGGTAAGCAAAGAGTTGGCATGGCTGAGCTTTACAAGGCTGGCTGATATTTTCAAGAGCAGAAATACATAGTTAGTCATCTTAATAGATAACCTGACTTTCAGAAGTTAGAATAAGAGCTGCTGTGAGCATCTTCAAATATCCTGCCCTACGCCTGTGTATTTTGGCCATTTAATAAGTAAATCATGTTTTTTCCATAGAAGTCCATAGTCCTGAACTACCTATATCAAACAAACCTGTGCTTAAACAGGTTCAAGCACTGAACAAATATTAAATCCATCATTGCTAGCAAATCGTTGCCATTTTAAAAGAGCCTCTTGCTTTTCTAAATAGCAGATGCCAACTCATACCCTGAATGGATACAATAATTAAGCCCCTTGTATAGCAGTATTTTAGATAGATATTTAACGTATCAGTTGAACATGTTTCAGCCAGTGTGTGACACGCGCATGGAAAATACACTACCATTCCAATGTGGGGTTTTTCCACTTGCCTTTTTTTTTCAGTTCTGTAGTACGCAAAGAGTTACTGAAATAGCCAGCCATACAACATCTGGGAGAAAAAAACACACACAGGAAAATGCAGCAGAAGGGGAAGATTCGTGAAAACAGGAAACATTAAGAGGAGAGTGAAAATATGTCAAAACAAAGGAGGCAATAGACTGTCAGAACGAATGAGTTCACCGATCGGCAGAAGTTCCTCAAGAGCCTTCAGAGACCAGCCAGGTGACGTCTGCCACTCCTGACACAACAAGACAGCAACCTTTTTAACCTCCATTTTGCACACATATGAAGGATGGTGGTCTGCCCATGGACATGCTTGTTCCACACAGAAAGGTACATTTTCTAAGCCTGTGCCTTACTCTGAAAGGAAACAGCAGCATTTAAAGAATACTGCTAACAGCAATTGCAGATGGCCACAGGTGCCCAGCATCGGTGTTAAGACCTAGTTAAAGCACCATTTACAACATGCACTTTGCAGAGGCCTCTTGCTTCTGACTGTGTCCATACCCTTTTCACCAATGTTGGCACAAATAGCCTTTTACTTGCCCAAAGCTTTGCCAGTGCTTCTGTCCTTCCAGGCACACAGGAGTATTCATTTGCATCCTTCATCTTCCCTCGTGTTTCCATTCAGAACAGTTAGTCACTCACTCAGATGCTATCAATAATATTCTGTGCATCAGGATAGTTTCACAACAGAATAAAAAGTGGTAAATACCCAAAGTGAGCAGCCCTTACTCAGACTGAGCACTGATCACCCAAGCTCAGGCAATGTTTCATTGACAAATACAAGTGTAGAAATCAGGACAGGGTGCAACATGAGGAGCTGTGAAAGCAAAGACCATTCTGCAAGAGATTACACAGACTTTAAAGCCTGTCAAAGCAAATCTCCCCCCGCCTTTCTGAGGGGACCCTCAGATAGAGGGAGCCTTTGTAAGACATCATCAGCTCTTGAATCTCTATAACTTTAGACAGAAAAGCAGCCAGGTATCATCTGTACAAAGACAAGTTCCTTGTGTGGATTTTCTTAGTCTTCTTATCACAAAACTATCTAGGAGGATTTCGACTGAGGAGATGAGGTATCTCGATGCTTTGTAACAAACCAATTCCCAGCCTGTAGGAAATGAAGGATGTGAAGGCAATTTAAAAAACAACAAAAAAAAAAAAGCCAAAAATACCCACAAAAGCCCAGTTCAGTGTAGCCTCACCCACTGGCTTTCTTTATCACTTGCAACAGATACGTGGGCTCTACCCATTTCACAGTGAATATTTCCCTCACACACAAAGGCCATTTAGATGTGTAACTCCTGTTGACTTTCAAAAGACAGTAAGCACTTAAATGCATTTGTGCCTTCAAAAATCTCCCCCTAGTGACACAGTAGTAAAATTAAGCCTCCAAGACTTGCAGCAAAATGTGTTCACTGGTGCCCTGTGAAACACCCCAAATAAAAACCACACTAGCTCATGGGAATGAAAGCAGTGCATGGAGGAAGGCATTACTTTTGCTTTTCCAGCATAACTAGTCCTCTGTCTTCGCTGACAGGAAGGGGAAATGATCCTGGTACAGGATTTGCCCTGCC
The DNA here is from genome assembly GCF_000691975.1 of Corvus brachyrhynchos. Classification (NCBI taxonomy): domain Eukaryota; kingdom Metazoa; phylum Chordata; class Aves; order Passeriformes; family Corvidae; genus Corvus; species Corvus brachyrhynchos. The sequence continues at coordinate 13,986,513 of NW_008237239.1, read as the reverse complement.
CAGGGCAAGGGGAGCCATCAGTTGGGCCCCACTTCTCCCCGGGGGCATGATGTTCCTTCGCCTCTGGCACAGGGCAGGACTGGGGAAACCTTGGGACCACAGCCACCGTGGGCCATGGGCACTATGGAGGGGCTGAGGGGAGGACAAGGAGGACAAGATGGACACTAGCAGCTATGCAACAGGGCTTCTGGCCTAAAAATTCCATCAGCTGCAGTCCCGAAAGTTGCCAGCTAAAGGGCACAGCATCTCCATGAACCTGTATCAACACAGGGCCTCTAAAAAGACTACAGGAGATAGGTTCCTTGGGGTAGCTACCCCCCAGGGGCAATGCAAACAGTTGTTAGATGCCGGCCTTGGCAAGAGGTGTGTCTCCAGTTTGTCTCCTCGGAAATTGTGAGCTTGAGCTCTCCCTCCAGCATTGCAACTGCACTGCCATTCCCATGGGTGTTTCATTTTACTTTGAAAAATGCTAAAGACTTTTACAGTATCCAATTTTGGTTTCAAAGGTAGCCAAAAATCCTGTGTTCTGAAAACAAGACCTAGACATGACTGCAGAGTAAAGTATCATTCCTGGGCATATGTCATGCTGCAGCAGATGTAGGGCCAAAAGATAAATGACTACAGACCCTGAAAGTTCATTGTAATCCAGGACCATGTCGTGTTACATAAAGACCAGCCCCTCTCTGATCACAGATCCCCACAATAACTGGGCAAACAAGGGATACCCCAACTCCCCCAGATGAAAGACCTCTAGCAGCTGCCAAGGCTACCCTCTAAATGCAGAGAGCAGCACACACCTCAGACCCAGCCATCAGAAGGACGTGTGACCCCGCTGCAGCCCCTGCGAGTGAGCAGCACTGCGGCGCAGCTCTGTGCTCAGCAGGACACCGGGAAGTGAATCCCCAACCACACATCTCATTTTTACAAAGTTAACGCTAACCATTACCTGAAAGGCAACTCTTCCACAAAGTGTTGATCATTCTCAACAACAATGAAATCAGGAAACATAGAGGGGGTTAGGGAGAAAGAAAAAAGGAAAAAAAGCCTCTTAATTACATACAGTGCTGCATGACTTCACAGAGCAAAGCTTTTCTTTAAGATCTTAAGACCACCCACAAGCATAACACATGGCCTGGAACCTGAAGAGAATATCTGAACAGGGGTCTCAGCATAAGGATGGGAGGGGGGCAGTTTTGCTTGGGCATATGCAAATGTCTGCTTCTATGGGATCAAATAAAAATTAACTATTTGTTGTGTCTGCTTATCATTTGTCAGACCTGGGGGCTGCTTGGTAAAATGGGGAGAGATGAACCTTTAAAACCTGTGACACAGGAGGATTATTTCTCTGTGCAAGGCTTTAGTCACGGGTTTTGGTGTTTTATGTATGGATGTTGTGCGGGAACAGGACAACAAGGGCTTTGTTCAACTTGATCATCTCATCAAACAAGGCTAAAAGAATAAAAGTTGGGATGCAAGACTAAATGGATATGATCTGAATGCATATTTGTGTTACATCTAATACAACTAGCATCATAGATGAACAAGATCAAATAAATGGTAAAACCTGACAAAGAGAAGAATAGATGGTGTGTGGAGCCATCTGTTTTGGAGGACACCCAAATCTGTCTGAATCAGGAAGGCCAAACTACCAGCTATTCTAAGATCCTCCATTCCAAGAGTGGCCTAATACGCAACTACACAATCAGCTTCTCTCACCATCACTTTGGCTTCAACTTTTTTGTGCAATTAAGTAATTTATTCCTTTCTTCATCCTCCTGATTCTAATGAATCCAAGCCACAAACAAGCCCCAGTTGCTCCTATTCAAGGAGTCTGATTGCATCTGGCAGTAATTGCTGAAAATCCTGAAGAGGAAACAGGGAAGGAAAGCATATTGTTTGTGGGGGTAATAGGTGAAGACCTGCCTCTCTTGACCTATAATACATTAGTGTCAGTGAACATTTGGCAGCCTTCAGATGATTAGCAATGAAGATGAATCAAGCAAAAAAAGAGGTAGAAATCTGCCTCATCTGAATCGCCAGAACTGCATAAATTTGCATGTTGATTAGCTGTTCTTTTGTCTGTGTTCCTAATTATTATGACACATTATGTCTTCATCATGCAAGATTCTGATCTGTCTTGTTCAAAATGCATGTAGAAAAAAGTGCTGTTTATTGATTCAACATGTAACTTTAATTTTTATGTTTGCTTTAATTAAATGCATATTTGATTGCCTTTGACTGGTGTCTCCGATTTTTTTAACTCTTATTTACTTCATCCTGTTGACAAACAAACAGGTAACCTTTCTTTATTCTCAGATCACTTGCTGATTGAAAACCTCCCCGCCCCCACCCTTGTCTTCACTCACAACAACCTTTGCTTCCTTGTTAGAGCAAAGATTACCAAAAAAACTCCTTAGGTGGTGAAGTGTGATATCTACAGCTCTGAGCAGGATTGCAAGGACCTTAAAAGCATTGACAGTAGGAAAGAAGGTCACATTCTGCAGGGTCAAGGTAATTTTCTTATACCACAGACTCATTAGCAACAAGCCCAGGGAAGTACCTCAGTCTGAGACTTTCTGATTCCCAGGATTAGTTACAACAGGACAGGTCCTGCACACACATTTTTCCATTGGCTTTCATGGTAGAAAGCTTAAACTCCAAAGTTCCTGACCCCAGAAAAAGCGAAGTCCCCACCATTCCATTGACTCTCCTACCTGATTCCAATAATCAGGACGTTTTATCTCTTTCTGGGAACTGGGAAATTTGAAATTGACATTTCTTCCTTCAAGCTTTGTACAAGCGGTTATAACCAGCTAAATAAAATCAAAAGATAATATGTAATCGTTAGTTGCTTTGACCCAAAACAAGTTTCCAGAAGTTTTTCTCTGTTGGAAAAAAAAGCATCCGCAAAAAAAAAAAGAATTGGCAAATTATACGATTCCAGCAAAAAAATTTATTCACTCCAAAAAAAATAGTCTCGCTTATATTTTATCTCTCCTATTTTATTTTTTTAAAATAAACTGGATGTAATTTTGAAAATTAAATAACACTTGTAGCTGTGAAATCAAAGTATTTCATTGTAGAACATGTTGGAATGTTTAGAAACGCTGAAATGAAACAGGTTTTTTGGGCTTTTTTTTTTTTTTTTACTTTTTTCCCCAAATTGAAACAATTCCCTACAAGCAGCAAAAATTCAGTACTCTCTTTGTTTGACAGAAAACTGCATGTTTTAACCAAGAAGTCAGTTTCAGATTAAATATTTGACCCTCTCCTCTGCCAGCTAATATTAGTTTACCTTCATTACATGTGTGCTTATTGTGAGCTCTGACCTATTTGTAATGGGGCAAACAATACTTTACTGGAATTTTTGTTTGTTAAATAAAAATAAACATAGTATTGTAATTTAGAAAACTAAATGATTCACAGATCTTTTCAAATAATTCTTCAGATTCTGGGTCAAATATGAAGATCATCAACATTGACTGACTTCCTCCAAACATAAACCTTAAGTAATTTTTTTTTTTTGAAGTTTCAAAAATCTACCTCTTGGAGAAAAATAGTGAACAACCTATTACATTTTCTCTAATGGCAATAGGAAAATGCCAGTCAGTGTACAGATATTAATCAAAGCTGTGCTGATAAAGATGCCTGAAGGTGAAAAAACCCTGTATATTCAAGCAATTGATTTAGCTGTTATTTTTTACCATCATACCCTTGCCAAACCAAATGAGATTTGAAACAACAGTGCCTGCCGTTTTTCACTGTTAATGGCACAGGATTGGCTGCAAGTGTAATCAGTTGCTTGGTACCCACTAATCATCTTGAAACACAGGTAAATGTAAATCTGCATTTGTAAGAATATAAACATGTAATTAACATGTAGCTGCAGAAAAACTACTCAGACATAAAGACTTAAAGGTTTTGACATTGATCCGTAAGGTAGGAAGGAAAAAGTTGTTGCATATTCATGTTTCTTTTTGTTCAGTGCCAAGTGCATTTGGTCCCAACCTGATGGTACATAGTAACCACCCCCATGGACCTCCATTTACAGTACTGACAGCCAGAAGGAACCAAGGAGCCAAAGGAAATCTTACACATAGACACAAATAATCACAGGGAGCTCAAATGAGACAGCTAATAGACTTCCTCTTTTCTGTAATTCTCTTCCTGAGGCACTTCAGCGCACACTGATCTGCACAGACGCACGACAGCTCTGGGCTCACCCAGCCTCCACAGCAACCAAGCAGAGCCGGAACAGTTCAGTGTGCTGCAAGCTGGGGCAAAGTGCAGTGGGCAAGTGGGCATTCTTTTACATATGGCCAAAGTTACCTTCATTTTAAAATCCTAGAAAGTGCTTTCACCCCTTTGATCAGAGGAACAAGGGTTTACCAGTGTGTTGACAGGACAGGGCTTTTGGCTGCAGTGACTGCACCTCACAAATCATTCTTGTCCTAGATTTAACCCAGCGATGTTGCCTGACTTCCTCATGCTGCCATCTGCCCAAGATTGTTCCAGAGCCCAACCCAGAAGGTCAAAGTCTTGAAAGAGGGAAGATGGGGAACACCAACTGGGGAATTACCAATGTGTTGGGAATTGTCTGCCACCTAGCCTTGAGGAAATCTACCCTGTGGGCATGAGTTCTTCCTAACCAACATCCAAGAGGGTTCCCAATTACCAGGAAAGTTCCTATGGCTTCTAGCCAAAGGGCAGCTTGAACTAAACCTGCTAAAGGTGAATCTTTTAGATCTGTCACAGTCTGGATTCAAGCCAGGATATGGAACTGGAGCTGTTCAAGTGGCATTGATGGATGATGCCCTACTGTCAGTGGAGAGAGGGCAGGCATCCATCCTCATCCTCCCTGACTTCAGCAGTAACCATGAGATATTGCTGTCTTGCCTGATGGGTGGCAGAAGTCCAGGGTAATGTACTAAAATTATTTTGGAT
>NW_008237239.1:13963576-13981396 GCF_000691975.1 Corvus brachyrhynchos | reverse complement strand
TGCTGGTAAACATCTCCTGACTTGTGAAGAAATGTTATCTCCCGCACTACACTCCCCTCTGCTATGGACTCCTGATCTGTATTCTTTGTGGTGCCTCCCTATTTCTACATGAAGCTGCTGAGTGATGTGGCATGGACTGAACTTCAGAAATGGGCAGGTGAAATACAGCTACACCTAAATTTCTTTGTGTATATACACACTGCTACCACCAACATGGTGGTGAAAGAAAAGCAGCTGGTTAAATCCAAGCAAAACAGAGATAAGACTGATGGGACACAGGAAAGCATCTCTAAGAGCTTGTCACTTGAGTGCACTATGCCTGGCTGGATGGTGTATTTCCACAAGTGGTGTGTTGGTTTCATAATTTAGGTGTGCTCTTGGATTTGCTACTGATGCTAAGTTTTCCCAAGGCAACATCTGCAAGAAACACTTCTTTTCCATTGGTTAGGAGGCTCTGTGCCACCCTGGCAGGTGATGACCTTGTCTCTGTTATTCATGGCTATGTCACTTCTCAGCTGGACTATAGTCATTTGAAATATGCAAACACACAACATTCACGCTTAGAAAACTTCATTTACTGCTGCAATGCATCTCTTCAGTGACAAAGGCATATCAGACTTGGCATTGGGCCTGGCACCAGCTTCCTGTGGAATTCCTAATTGAGTTCATGGTCTTCGTTCTTATCATCCTCATCACATCCAACGCCATATGAAGCTGCAGCAAAGGAAACATTTGAACGATTCACTCCACCAGCCCTATGAGCTCTATGCAGAAAGAATCACACACATCTGTCCAGAGCTTCCGCTTATAGATTGAACACCTTCAGAGAATGCAAACCTTCACCAGACTTCCCCTCCATCATATGGCATACTTGATATTTGACTTGTATAAATAATAACATCAGAAACACAGAAACAAGATGCCCCGTTACATCCATTTCTCCCTTGGCAGGAAGGTGGGAGAGGGAATTAATGAGCAACTGATGAACGGGTACACAGCTCACTGTATGGTGCAGGCAGCTGGCTGTTATGGCCATGACCCATAAGAGCTCATTCCCCACCAGTACTACTGACCTCAGCCACCAACAAGACTTTCCTAGGCCTCTCTCCCTGTAAAAGTCTCCTTGTTGTGCTGCGTGATTCCACCAGAAAAACTTTTTCCACAATGCCTGTTCCCCATGAGAGACTCTCTCTTTGCAGGTAGCACCAGTCCCACCAACCAAGCCAAAGCTGGCTGGGCATGGTACAGCTGGCTTGGCATGACCCTGGCACCAGCTGTGCTATCCCTCACAGGGAAAGGTGGCCATTCAGGAGGAACAAGCGTGCAGGGCACACACTCAGGTCAGGAGACCACGTCAGACCTATAATGTCTGGGAGTTAGCCTAGATCTGACTGGAAAGAAATCATATCTGTCTCACTCACAGTGCATTCACCACTTCTATTTTTATTGTAAATATTGTTCCATTTCAAATAAGGAGTTTGCATTAATTCTATACCTTGCCAGGTCCTTAGGATGGATATCGCAATTGTTTAAACTGAGAGTTTATACATTCTTCTCAGCATATTAAACATGGTTTTAAAGGATGTTGGCAGGTCATTTGGCCTTTAAAATCATGTGTTCTTCTCTGAAGTATGAACTTTAATCCAATTAAGGCTTTTTTAAATTGATTTTTCAAGTGCTGCAGTATTTTTAAAGCATTATTGTAAATCCCATCCTCAAATACTGAGCTATCTCTGAGTCCTGAAATCTGAAAAAATCTCAGCAGACAATGGTAAGGTGGCAGTCGTGCTACCAGGAAGTACATGGAAATTATTTACAGTACGAAAACTTGTAAATATAATGAAGAATGAACCCCTTCATAAGGGACAAAAGCACTTTGCTTAAAAGCACTTTTCTCTGAAATTCACACTGACTAAATTATTGTGGCAACAGTCTCTTGTTCTTCCCCACAGGCTTCTTCCTCACAGCTAATTCACAAGTCACTCATAATGTGGTTCTTCCTACATATGTTTATGTCTGGGAAACCGAGCGTTGTATTGCACCTCCTTTTTTTTTGCTGTCAATACTCTTTACCTTCAAGAAAGAGGGATGCTTGTTCCATACTCAGATTTCTACCAATGTAATGTTCAGTTAGACATATTCATTTTGCCAGTGTATTCCAACTAGTACGACTCCTACTGTACACCAGAATAGTTTTACAGTACAAAACTACTTGTCTTGTAAGTAAGAAATCACTACCATAAAACATCTTTCTATCAACTAAACAGCACTCACACAATGGAGGTTGTGTTAATTTAACCAGGTTAACATGACCTAAGACAGATTATACAAAGCCTGCTTAAAGTGACTGCAGCTACCTGCTTGTGGTCTTCCTTGGGAAGAAGGATCACCAAAGTTCATGTCAACTGGAGCATTTTTAACTACTTTTGTTCGTGTGGCTTGCTAAAATTTCAAAATCAAATGAGAGGGGGGAAAAAAAAGACAGATCAAAGGACCTTTCCTCTCAAAGATAAAGAGACCTGTGCTGAACCTTTGGAAAACAGGAGTTGGCCAGAAATTTGGCAGATGTGGTCTACCCACTCAGCAGAAGAAAGCTCAGGATCTGAGGAAATGGCGCTTCCTGACCTTCCCAGATCCCTGCGTAAGGGCCTTACCCGGTTTTATCCAGCGCTGTGCTGTCAGAATCCTGCCACCTCCTGCTCCCCTCTTTTCCCAAAACCTGGAATAGATCGAAGGGCACACAGTTGTTTCATTTTCCCTTCAATTTTTTTTTTTTTCCTGAGGAGAGATCTCCAAAAACCCCTGGCATAGTCCATGCACTACCACTCCCGGCCCTGAGGCAACTGGAGGGGCCCTCATCCCCACCAGGGGCAATGGCCCTGCTGGGGTGGGGGCAAGTCAGCAGGTTAACCCAACCCCACCCTCCTTTTCTGAAGTTTTGGAAGGAAAGGGAAAAACACGAGCCTGAATCTCCTCAGGAGCTGATGAACACAATTCCCACAGGGAGCTGTGTGGGTGTTGGCTCGAGCGGCAGTTAAACGTTCTGAGGGACAGAGTTACAGACAGAAGTATGCACCAATAAGTGGTTGGCCAATTCCTTGAAAGTGAGGATTTTGGTGGCACTTCAGCTTTTCTGCTCTCATGGGTCCTGGGCAGCCCTGAAGAGAGGTCACCTCAGTGACCCACAGCCGTGTCCCCAGGCAGGAGGGAGACACAGTGACATGGCTCCTGCCATCAGCAGCAGAGAGAGAAACATTGCTTTGGGGTGTGGATTATTGTTCCTCATATTCCTTTGTTTGCCATTGTAATCTCAGCAGTCATTCTCCTTGATAAACAAACAAGTGAAAAGATGCAATGAGGTGTAAGAATAGATTTGCACAGGGCAGACAACTGAACATTTAATTTATTTACCTCTCCTAACAGATACCTGGGGTGACATTTATTAATAAACGGCATTATCAGGTGTCTGATATGTAGCTCACAGAAATTAATTACCCAGCCCATGGTAAAACCATAACAAGCCTGCAGTGCTGTAACATTTGTGCTAATTGAAAATGAGATAAGTGCTGTGGGTGCAATTTGCATTCAATGCAGTGTATTAATTATCTTCAGCTCTCTTCATGATAAATATACCTGACTGAACCACTCTGCTAATTTACTGGGTAATAGAGTCATAAGTGGATTCCCTTAGGTGACCAACTACAGGCATTGGGCTCTTTGGAACATCAAGGCCTTCCCCTTTCCTGAGCACTTAAATGGGTTAGCAAGCACGGATCACTTTTCTTGCAGGCTGGACTGGAAGTACGCGGCAGCAAACACTTCTTGTGCCCACACGGCCGCTCAGTACGAAATCGGGAAACAACACCCCCTCACCGCAAAACTTCTGCACTGAAGAGGAGGCAGTTTGTCTCTGTTGATAGCACGCCATGGTGTCTGATGGCAGCTCCATAAGGAAAGGCTTTTCCCACCCTGCTCCTCACTCCCCCCCTTTTCATTTCACAGTCAGGTTATCGTGGGGTTTAATTACATTTTGTGTGAAATATAAATTAATTGACTCTTGTAATACCCATAATGATCAGGAAAATTCAGATTTAAAGATACTGTGTAGTTCCAGTAGATTAAGGCACTAATTGTTCCGCTCTCACCAACTATGATTTATGTGGGGATCAGGTTACAAAACCAATATGTGCTCAAGTTAAAGCTCTGTGGTACCATACAATTAGGGCTAAAGCTTTTTGTAAATGGGCCCAATAATGCAAAAAAGCTCTTTGCTAATCCTGGTCTTTTAATTCAGAGGTCACGCATTGTCTAAGGCAACCGCTTATACTGTATACAACCACTGTCCTTTATTCACCCTCCCCCTGTGCAGCTTGGGTATCTGAATTTGCCACTAACCTTGGACGTGCTGTTACTAATTTCAGGGTAGGTGATGGCAATGCAAGAAGATCAGGGCCAGCGCTTTGCTGTGCTGCCCCCAGAGCAGCCTGGGCACGTTGTGACTGAGAGGTGATATCTGCCTCCCCCAGCTCCCCTTCAGTGCGCAGGCTACGGATGGGGTCAGCTTTTGGGCTCTGCTGTCAGGCAAGCAGACATCCGGGGCAGCAGACGGATGGAGGTGACAGTCACTCTCGCAGCTGAAGGGGCCAGGAGGTGGTGCAGGCAAGGAGAAGGAGCAGCAACAGAGGAGGGGGCACAGGCTCTGCTCCCCTTCAACCCGCCTATCCCACAGCGAGCAGCACATTGTTATCTTCATGCAGACGAGTGCTTTTCCATCATTTTGTCCTTGTCCCTGGGGTGCTAAAATTCATCTTAGTTTTCCCTGCTGAGCATTACTAGGACAGCTCTCCACCACTCTCCATCAAGTACTGGATACCCGTGTAGTGAATGTGTGCTCACAGGGCAGGAGGTGGCATGGGATGAGCACGTGGTCAGTGTGCCAGAGGAACTAAAAGGTGAGGAAGATCAATTCAGTGCCAGAAGAATCAGTTTGCTTTTTCTAAAGATCATCTAAGTAAGAGCAAAGGAACTGGAGAGAACATGTGTGTCTGACAAAGACAGGTTCACATATTCCAATTTAAGACAGAGAAGGCTCTCTCAGCTCTTTCTCTGTTTCTAAACACATCAACAACAAATACAAGTTACTTTCCCAAAACATTTTGTGTGGCTGCCCAAATACTCCTTGCTTCTTGAGTTTCATCAATTTAACATGAAAGGAGCACTGTAACATTTTGAAACTATTTTTAAGGTGCTGATACTATCTATGTCAGAGACCTTAGCAGTGACATCTTACAAAGGGGGCATCAATTATATCTCCTCATCCCTTTCTCATTCTTTAGTAAGGAATTCTTTGGAAAGTTACAATCAAAGAAATCTTTTTTCTTAGAAAACTCTGTGTGTTAGCTTAGTAGTATCACTTGGTTCAGATGACAGCCCAAAACAGATTTCTTATTTTACCCTTCAGTGGGCAGAGAAAAGGAAAACCTGGTGGAGTACTGGTTCTCCCAATACAAAGCTTTCATAGTTATCTCACTACAAGGACAAGGGATGAAGAGGGATCCTGTAAGGGTAAAGTACTGGGGTGGTCCTCAACCCAGAGCAAGGGCAGGGTTATTCCACCCACACCAGAGCTGTCTGACATCACTGACTTGTGGAAGCAAGCAGGCATGGGATGGCATTCACTGCAGCCACCCTTGCCTCACCATCCACTCCTTATACTATCACTCAGGTCTGAGCTCAGTTTTTCTCAGCTGTTACTCCCCATGTGGACTATACAATCTTTTTCTGGAGAGGAGAAAAAAGCTCAGAGGGGAAGGGGAGCCACAGCACATCTGCAGTGCCGAAGGACCCCCAACACAGATGTCTGAGCTGGCATCCCTTAGTGAAATGTGCTGCAACACCTGCCTCTCTCAGCACCATGCAGCCCACCTGCATCTTTACCACCATGGAGTCCACCAGCAGCTTCAGCAGTGTCACAGCCCCTCCTGGGGCGAGCAGGACAGCTGCTGTGCTGTGCTGTGAGGGTGTCAGCATCCTCACCCCTTGGGCAAACAGGACACAGCAGAGTGCAGGCACACAGCTTGCCCAGGGGTGCTCAGAAGGATGCACCAGGGCTCAGGCAATGCCCTTCCCTGCTTCATCCTTGTTTTGTTCTCAGCGTGCCAGCCTTACTGCTTTTGTACAGGTGCAGTGGATAAAACACTTTCCTGCTCTTTCAGACAAGCCAGCACTGCACAGAATAGGACATGAGATGCAATTGAAATCATGGCAGGGAAAACATGAACAAAAAAGTCTTAACTTTTAGCGCAAAGCACACATTTGCTAAATAGAATCCTAATGGCATTATTGTAGCTAAAAACAGAGACTTGAAAATGCTGTATACATTATTATGTTCATTATCTACCAACTGCAAGAATGCTGTACTAAAACTAACTCAAAACACCTCAGGTAAGGTAATTGCTACTAATGGATTTGAAGTGTGCGAAATTGAGCACTATTACACAGACATCACATTCTCAACTTGGTGAAGCTGTTGGATATTGTAGCTACCAGCTCACTCATGTCTCGATTGGGGGGAGATTTGAGGAAAAGGGCAAGCTCTCTTTCATTCGGCACTGGAAGGAAAATTCAACAACACAATATTGCAGCAGCCTGTGTGCACCTCTGTGGTTAAGATGGGGTCAGTGCTTGCTTTCTGAATCACTGCTTCAGAAAAACATCTACAAAAATTTGGTCCAGGATTAAATATCTTGGGAAAGGCCTGAAAGTAGACTTTGCATTTACAAACTTTTGCAACTTGTAGGTCAAAAGAAAAGAATGGAAGATGAGCCTGCGAAATTATGAGGGGACCCATAAGACCTATGTCATATTCTGATGCAAATTAAGGGCTGGCTCTTCAAGATATCCTAAGAGACTATGAAGCCCTCCTGCCTAAAGACAGAAGACAGAAAACAATTTTAATAGATTCCCTCCTCTGCTGGGATATGTCTGTGGGTCAATCACAGCAAATCTAAACTTCAGCAAAGTCCAGGTGTGTTTGAAACAAGATATTCGATTCACCTGCTGGAAAAATCCCATATAACAATATAATTAATACATTTAGTTTGTTTGATAACTTGGCTTTCAGGGAGGGTAGGATTCATTTTTTAAATGAGTGACTCTGCATAAAAATCCATGATTCCAATTTAACTGTTTGTAGCTACATCAGTAGCCCCCAGGTTATCCTCAAAAAAGGAGCTCCCAGGAGTTTTGCTCTCTTTCATGAAAACAAAAATTGAACTCTACCAGAGGAGATGCTTTACTAATCTTTGAGAAGTTACTATCTTATAAATTATTTTAGTAGTAACACTAAAGCTATGAATTGGTGTTCGGTTTAAAGTATGTAAACCGTTGTCATTTCAGTTAATATGTAGAAAAAATACGTGGCCAGGACCTAGTAAGTTTCAATTCCTTCTGATTATGTTGAGGAAAAGAAATTAAAAAGGCCATGTATGATCAAGATTAAAGCAGTCTCTATCTGAGTACAGAAAGCACAAAGAAATTTGAACTCACAGCTGCAACTGAAGGCAATGGGAGCTGTGCTTTGAACAGATAACAAACTAAGTCCTCTGAAAAATCAGACCATGCATCTCAGATGGGGAACTTAAAATTAGTGAATACTTTTGTACTTAATCTCTTTCTGCCTCAGTTCTTCATCATGAAATGGGGATAATACTACCACCCAATGCCTCACTGCAGTGCAGTGAAAATAAGTTCATTAATGTTTATGAAACATTCAGTTACCATAGTGATGAGTTCTATAGAAAAGCCCATGTGGAAATTAATATTTCTGTCTTCAGAGCAGGGTTTGAATAGAACACATTTAGTAAGGCCTGAGGCCACACAATGAGGAGAAAAGTAAACAGTAAATAACTTGCCATTGAAAGATAAAAACAATAATCAAATCAAAATGGCCTGCTAAACAAAATATTTTTTAAAGAAATTTTTTATTTCTATAAAGTGAAAATTTATTATACAAACTTTTACCAATCTCTTGGTAAAAACTCCAAGCTGTTTTGCTTTTAACTTTCACTACTCTAGTTTTCTGCTTTTTTTTAAGGAGATTATTTTAATGATCTGGAAAACACTATCTTCCAATTTTCACAAATCAAAACTTTCACCAATTTACTTTGGAAAAGTATCTGAAAAATTAGTGACATTGGTGGCCTCAAGATTGGCAGAATGTGTTCCTGAACAATCCTGACCCATTCAATCCAGCAATTCTTCTCACCAAGTCAGTTTGCAAAGTGGGGGTTATAGGGTTTATATTTTGAACCATAAGCCCAGATTCTTGGTTTGGGTTGCTTGCTGGCATATCAGGTGCTGGTTGGGATTGTGATACCATCATGGCAATCAACACAACTATCTCTGAATTTGAGTCACTAACCTCTTGGTAATAAGTAAATCACAGGCAAGTACAAACTGACTCTGTGTAACCTGTGCAGATAAGTATGTAGATGAGAAGACACCCCATTTTAAGAAGAGAGATGGCTCTAGCAGGAGAAGAGTCTTACCAAGAAACTGCCCCCATAGCCAATGGCAAGTTCCTATGGCAGGTGCTGGGTGACCCACAGCAAGTACAGATCAGGGATACCTTTGCCCAGGAGTACACTTTCCACCATTTCAGGAGCTGCTCTTGAAACTAAATCCCCATTTTTTCCCTTCAAGCTGTTTTGCAGTCAAAGGCACTGTCTTTCCTTTATGAGAGAACTTCTGCCAAAAAGCAAAGAAAAATCTGAACACAACTACCTTTCACTGAAATCAATTATTTAAGTCTTTCTCCCACTTATCTGCTTTAGTCATTGCCTTCTCACACATCTCTGCCCTTGTGTCCAACAGAAATATCACAGAATCGTAGAATGCTTTGGGTCATCTAATCCAACAGCCCTACAGTAAGCAGGGACATCTTCAGCCAGACCAGGTTACTCAGAGCCCCATCCAGTCTGATCTGGAATGTGTCCAGGGATGGGACACCCACCACCTCTCCAGGCAATCTGTTCCAGTGTTTCACCACTCTTGTAAAAAAAGTCTTATATCTAATCTGAATCTCTTTTACTTTAAAACCACTACCCCTTGACCTATCACTACCAGTCTTTTTAGAAAGTTTGTCCCCAGCTGTCCCCCTTCAGGTACTGGAAGGTGCTTTAAGGTCTCCCCAGAGCCTTCTCTTCTCCAGGCTGAACCCCAACTCTCTCAGCCTGTCTGCACAGCAGAGGTGCTCCAGCCCCGTGAACATTTTCATGACCCTCCTCTGGACCTCCTCCAACAGTTCCATGTTTTTCCTGCGCTGAATATAGTGGTAGAGCCTTCTGCAGCAGCTTTATTTTCATTTAGCAGCAATGCTTTTTTCTGAAAAATGAAGTTTCAAAATTGTTGCAGAATGACAATATTGAGGCAGGGATAATAAACTGCTGGAATTATTTATTGTGCTTGTTTATTGAATTTGATACCAAGCTGGGTTGCTCACCTGCTTTTTTCTTTCTAATGAGTAACACTGTTGTCCTGTTAATTACCAGTTATTTTAAAGCTATGATTAATAGTTTTTAAATATATAATAACAGAATTAATAGAATATATTTCTAATGTTCCTATGTAGGAAGCAAAGGAACCTGTTCACTCATGCAGAACTTCCACAAAGCCAAAACTCCAAGGTACATGGCTACAACTGCTCTGAAATCCTTGTTGTCCTTACTTAGCTGTGCTGGGAGGTGCTTCTGCCCTCTTCATTGGCACAGGGTGACTCTCCTACCACACACAAATTGCTGTGGAGCTGAGCCTGGGAGCCAGCACTCCAGACAAAAGACAGCATTTCTAGTTAAGCACAGCGTCAAACGGGCTTGTGCAATCCACAGTCACAAAATCCCCTTAAAACCAAGACATTAATGGGATTTTAAAAACAATAAATAAATATTTAAAACCCAATACATTTTAACAAGAGTTCGAGCAGATCTAGTTAAAGCTGTTCAAGTAAACAAAGGTAAGATGGGTATAATCTTTTACATTTCAAAGCAAAGTCTGAAACTAATTGGACTTTGCAGGGAACTCCACCTACAAGAAACCTATGTCACGGTTCTTTATTACAGACATGCAATTCTCAGGCAGGCCTGGTGCTGAAAAACAGTGAAGAGCAGGCACTCAAGGCAGTCAGTACTGATTTTATTTCAGAATGCCTGTGCTTCTAAAGGGCACCTAAAGCTGAGGAAGCTGCAGCATCGCTAGTACTGCATGTTTGTCGGGACATGCAGGGGGAGAAAGAGCAGCTGTGCCCGGAGCCTCCCACCTCCTGTTACAGGAGCAGCCCTGCCTCACAGGCAAGGACCAAACCAGCCCACAGCTATAAACTTGTCCCTCTGCAACAGAGAATAATGCTGTCGTTTTCCATAAACTTCAGACAGCTTCACCAGGATTACAGAAGCTTTAAGGTTTCCCTTTGGGGAAAGCTCTTCTAAACCAAGGAAGCCTAATTATGAGACCTGAGTCTGCTACACAGAGCTCTCATACCAGAAATGATGTGAGGGCCAATTGCCAGGACTAAACATTTACTGCATCAACAGGTGTTACATGTTATGCATCAATGAGGTGTACATCACCGAAACATAAAGACCCAGCAAGCCAACAGCACAGCTATCAACCAGAACAACACAGCCATAAAATCCTAATTAGCCTCATACACGTGTTATGGACATTTTTATTTATTGACATGGTCAAATTAACAGGCAGCAGCATTTATTTTTAGTGATAGCCTTGAAATCAGCCCAGGAAGAAAGTTAGCATTAATGTTCAGAATACTGCATGCCATCCACATTTTTCCAGATGAACATATATTTTAAAATAATAATTAAATATTGTCACACTAATTAAGTTACCTTGAGCAGGTGAGAGAAATCCAGTTCTCAGTCAATGCAAATCTTGTTTGTCCTATTCTCAAGCTGTACAGGAAAACTACCCAGCAGGAGAAACTCAGCAAGCTCCATGGTTTTAAGTGTGCACTTAATTTAGGTGAATGATAAGCTGTGTCTATAAAGATTTGTGCTGGTCACTATGGAGTGGAAGATTCCTGTGAAGCAGACAAGATGTAATTGCCAGTAAATATTAGTGCTAGCTTGGCCACCCAACAGTTACAAAGCAGGAGGGAATATATTGGTGTATTTATTATTATAGTGGGGAATCTTGACAGTCACCCTAATCGCTCTTTGAGACAGGTAAAGAGAAAGGAACTGGGCAGCAGCAGAGTTATCAACTGGGTAAGAGAAAACACACAGAGCAAAGGAGAATGAAGAGAATTTCACAAGGTATTTTAAACAGGATGAAGATATTGATGCCTTAGGATTTTAGCTTTTATATTTTTCATATCCTGTAATGGTTTAGTGTGTAACTCTAAGACTCCCTATAGCCTGTTAGCTACTGCTCTCCCATCCTGGTCAGACTAAACAAATCCTCTCTAGGCCTGAACTTCAAGGACACCTTACTGTCTCAGGCCCCGAAATATGTAAACAAAGCCTCTAAAGGGGGGGAAAAACTTGGGGTAATGACTCCATTACCTGAAATTGTAATTGGAGAATTAACCCTGATATGCAAATAGACCAAACTTATAAAAGTATGAAAAACTCGTGACCCATTGTCCATTTTGGGTGTAGGCCTGGGGTTCTGTCTGCCCAAAGTGTACCTTCAAAAAATATACCCACTTTTATTCTCTTCATTTTGTCTAGCCTCTGTTTTCAGGTAGCCCCATCAAGGCACCAATATTAGGAGTTTTTTGGAAATTAGGCACTTGCGGAAATTAAATCATTGTTCATGCATTTAAAATGTACTTGCTAGAAGTGCCTTCACAAACCACACTGCCCATTTTAAAACTTCTGATTTACCCACCTTAAACAAGAATATTCCATAAATTGCAAAGAAAAACTGGGAAATGATCTGTGTGTAATAGCTGAACCAAGCAATTTGCATATTTTCATGAATTACTGTAATGTGCTCTGCTTGTTGGTAATTTCTCTTGTGTACAAAGGATCACAGTTGCAAAAAATACCAACATCTCATGTCCAAAAGCAATTCAGGAGTCTAATTTCATAGTCCAAAATGCTGAGACACTTAGAAGTTGAAATAATTGTTCTCTTCGTTGCACTACAAAGTTTTGCACTAAATCCTGCTCAGTGGCTTAGATATGGGCTGAAAATTGGGAGAAGAGGAAAGCACTACTAGAGGTTCCTTGGTTCTTTTGACTTGGCATTCACACACGTGCATGCAGATAAACCCGTCTCAATCTATTAAAAAAAAAAAAAAAAACTAAAAAAACAAGAACAAAAGAACTAGGAAAATCAATTTTCACTGAGCAATTCTGGTTTTTTTCAGGGAAGAAAAGGCCTGTAATCTTACCTGAGAAAAAGTTTCCGCAGAAATTTTATTTAAAAAAAAAAGGTGATGAATGACCCACAGTGAGGGTGGGAGAAGGATCCAATTTCTGCCCATAAGGAAGAAGAGTGAGGGCAGGGTGGGCATCTTGGGCTGCAAGAGCAGGCACAGGACAGGGCATGGGCATGCAGGGCAGCTGCCTGTGGCTCCCCGGCAGTCTCAGCCTCTGTGGGGTCTCTGAGAGGGCTGAATTATTGTGCCCAGGGAGCCCCCCCATCCTGGCCAAGTCAGGATGCATTTTTATAGCTTTTCTTCAAGTGATAGAAGTACCAGGAGGAGGGCAAAAGATAGGGGAAGGGGGGAAAGGGAGGCAGTTTCCAGTATTTGTCATTATTATAGGTTATATATACAGGAAGAAAGTTAATTAAGCTTTAAAAAATCCATCACACATCAATGGGTGCATTTTAATGAGTACAAAAAGTTGAGGTGTTTACTGCCAATTAAAGTGGTTTTTAAATAAGCATTAATTAACACGGAAATTCAGAAGAAAGTTATACCTTGTCAAAGAAAGGCCAGTGCAGTCTATGCCCACTTCTGCTCCCATTCATACTCAGATAGTAATTACCACCAACCCTGTATTTTCCATAATAATGAGGAGAGGCTGTCATGGCTGTCAAACAAAAACAAAAAAAAAAAAAGGTGCTGCACAAAAATACCCTTAATCTGAAGTAAACTTTTTTTTAGTGCCAAAGCCACGGGAGATGGCAGTGTGGAGCAAGGCAGCAAGTGGGGCAGTCAGGCAGCCATGCCAGGGGCAGCTGCACACACATGGCTCCTTCCCAGGGAGCAGAGGCTTTGGAGCACCGGAGGAAGCCTCCCCAGATGGTCCAGCTGAAGGAAGACTGAAGAAAAGCCAAGGAACAAGCATTTGTTTCATCCCTAGCACTGTAACTCGTGGAGGAGCTGATTCCCCAGTGAAAGCCAGAAGAGTTGGTTTTTTCCACAAACAAGTGCTGACAGACCCACTCTGTGTTTCCCAAAGTCAGGTAAAGCAACCACTGCAAATAAATTCAGCTCGCACATGCACTTCCAGCTGGTGCAAATGGTGACATGGAAAACAGTACAATTGTCACTTCTGTCGCTTCTCCATTCTTGAAGGATTTTTTAATAATTGCAGGAGTTTCAGCTCTATGTCAGCTAGTGTCAAACCCTGAGTGGAGAGCAAAGGAAGTGAATTCTCCCACTGTTGGCCAGGTGAACGTTTAAATATCTTAGGAAAACCTTTCCTCCCCCAAATGCATCTTAGGCACCAAGTAAGATTTTCAAACTGCCTTGTTGAGAATGGTTTCTCTCTTCACTTCCCCAGCTGTGAGAGATAAAAACCCCACAGCTTTTTCAGCCAACAGAAGAGGCAGGTCCCATTCCCAGTAGCCTAACAAATTTTAGACAAATATTCAGCGTAGTGTTTTTAAAGTTAATTTTAAAACAAAACACAGAAAAGAAAGATGTAGATATGCACAGACTCCTGTTCCTGACCCTTGGCATGTCACTCAGACAGTGTGTAGCCTCTCTATAGAGTACATAGCTTGTGTCTACCGGGGAGTATCTGGGAGCCTTTTCCTACTCCGTGTCCACAGGCAATATCTGCGGTGAAATAAAAAAGGAGAGCATTAAAGGCCATGGAAGTTTTGTTGGACTTAGCTAGACAGGGCCTTCAGATCTTTCACTAATCTTTCTAACATATCTGATGGCTCTAGAGAGGAATATTTTATTGCTAGAAATAGTTGAGTGATTACTTCAGAGAAAGGACGGACGTAACACAAAAGAGTTTCCAAGTGCCGACAGGAAGGAGTGTTGCTCATGCAAAATTCCACATTAGGTGTTTCAAAAATAAAAAAAAACCCCGCCGGCCCTTGTGATGTCTGAACTCCCTGACACTGATAGATGGACTGGGGAACAGAGGAGGAAAAAGACAGAGAGAGCAAAGCAAATACACTGGGATGCTTACGAGCAGAATACAGGAGCCAAGTGTCACAAGTTGACCCTCTGTGTTTGCACTGAAATTTGACCACTCCAGACAGAATTCCTTTAGTGGTTTTTACCTGGTCTGAGTTTGGTTGATAATGGCTATTTCTTATAGTATTGTGACATTTAACGCTGTATAATCGAGAGTTCAGAGAAGGAGTTACAACTTTAATTCCTAAAAAAAACATTGTAAGGCTTTTATGTTTTCCTTAGATGGATTTGACCCATCTCTGATTAAGGGCTGGAATAAATATGCACTGTGCATATAGTGGCACACCAGGAACACAGCTTGCTTTGTAACAAATGAGCTGCACACATCCAAGGAAAACGCTCTCTCCATGATGACTGCAGAAAAGCCCTGTCATATTCCATGCTAGAAAATCTCTCAGACTTCCTGCAGCAGAGCTGCCCTGTGCTCAGGGTAGGTGGGCTGTACATCATCCTCTGGGAATCCCACCAAAGCAGCACCTGGACACCAGCACAGGGGGTTCTCATCATTCAGGGCAAGGAAAATGAGATAAAGTTGGGGTGGATATAAATCATCTACACTTTTCTTATTAGGGTGAGCGTGGCACTGGGCTGGGGAACATCTGGTAACTATCAGGCACCTGAAGAGAGGCTGAAGAGCTCAGTCTCAGCAGGATCAGTGGTACCCAACACTGTGGCTTCAGCCCCATTTTTTCAGGCCCTCTGATGTGAGGCCATTTGAACTGTCAGTTCCCTGGGGCTGATGATGTTCCCTCCTTCAGGCTTGCATATGGGTTGTATGACACCTCAGCATGAAGACAAAATAGTGCTATCTCACTGAACAGAGAAGAGGATTTTTTCTCTTATCCATCAGACTTTTGGGTTGGTGTCCTTCTCCAGCTGGTCCAATTCACACTTAGTTGGAATGGGGATTATACCAACACCCCTACTGGCAGGAATTCTTGGTGCTTTGGATTTTGCATAATAAAAAAAAGTTAGCATCCAGCCAAAAATCCTCTTCAAAAAAAAACAGTGCGAACAACAGTCATACTACAGTACAAACAGCAGGGTTAAAAGGTGGAAACCTGAAGAAACTCAATCTGATTTCAGTCATCTTCTGGAAGCTGTACTGACCCAGCTCTGAAGGCAGACTCAGAATTCAACTGACTCTGTCAGAGCTCTGCAGTTAGTCTCCTAAAATGATGAAAGGTGAAGGACAGAAAGTTTTTATTTTAAAAGGCCTCTAGCTGAAGGTTGACTTAAGCTCTAAGCCAAAAGTGCTTCTATTTCTTCCAAAACTCCTAATTTAGGTCACCGTATTGGGAGTTTCTTAATATTTCTCATTCATCTAGAAATATTTTAATAGCCACATAAACTTGTACAGCTCTTGGGCCTCAACATACAAGATATAAGGATGTACTAAAAAGAAGGGAACATGCATTTAAAATGTTGGAATGGAATGAAAGCCAACATTTCTGCAGCAAACCACCCTTTTGGTGGCTAGGAGGCAAGTCAGAACCAAATCCCTTTAGAAAAAGACTGAAAAATAAATGAAAGTCAAAACTGCTGTCATGTGAATGATAAAAACAACGTTCAAGGAATTACTTGGCTGTAAACAGAACCCGCTCAGGAAGTACATATATGGAGAGAGGAGGAGGAGGTATTACCTTGGAAGTAATGTAGGAGCTGTCCAGGCTCCTAAGGCTTTTAGTGAGGGTGCCTGGTCCAGCCAATAAGCAAAGCTGTGCCACACTCCTAAGACTGTATTTTATTCTGGGTTTTTTAGATAAATCAATGAAAAATAAAACTACCTGTACTCTCTGAACTCAGTGGAAATCCGATTTCTTCGCATGTTGATGTCTGCAGCCTCATCAGACCCAGCTAGCCAGGTTAAGTGTCCTTCCACAGGGTACAGGCATCATCACACGAGTGTAAACTCAATATAACAAATGTCTCGCCCCAACACCAGGACTTAAAAAAATGAAAAGGTCAGACAACATTGGCTTTGCCTGCACTTGCCAGGAGACTGATACAAAGTCTCAAAACCCAGCAGCACCACCAGGTTCAGCTTCATCAGTAATTACAGCAGTAGGACACACAGCTTGCCTGTACCAACCACTTCAAGCATCCATAGCTTTATTTGGGATCCTGAAAGAAATGCACTTCTCCTTCACAGCCACATAAACATACAGTGACCAATCTCTCTAAAAACCAACTTGTAAACCTGACAGTTTACGTTTTTTGTACAACTGAACAATAGGTTCCCATTGCAGTGAGGCCTTCTCTTCCGGTCACCCCTCAATAACCCACCTTTTGATTAGAAAATCACTCACACACCAAAGGTCCAAAAGAAAGAGGGTCCGAAGAAAATCTCAAATCTGTCTCTCTTTTTCCCATTGACTGTGTGGCAGGAGCCCTGATTTACACCATTCTACCTATTTAAGTGACAAAGGTCAACAGAAAATTTCCAAAACGGAAACAAATCTTTAATTTTAGATACTACATTTCCAGAGATGAGGCCAACAATGCGACGAGATAGTATGCTGGTATGGAGGTGGATATTATTGTGAAATGGTAGGAGGTCAAAAAGCCACCCCCTGAGCTACGGACAGGAGGTGACCAGTAGCACGGGTTCCATATCCCTGTGCCAGAAAAACCAAACCAAAACACAAATCCTCACGTGCCTTTGCACACGTGCTGCAAACCAAGGTGTGGGACTCCTAAAGGGGCCGTGCCAGTGCTGGTGTCACATCGCAGACAGGACCTAAGGTCTGACAAGAGAGCTGCTACCTCCATTGTAAAGACAGCTGCCAAATTTTTTTATTTGAAAACCAAAAATTATACACTTTCTAGAGAAACAAAAAAAAAAAAAGAGAGAAATCTAATTGACATAACAAAAAAAAAATAGAGTACTGTATTTCCAAGCGGGTCTAAATAAAAAGACACCCTGAAAACCACACATGAAACAGCTCTGAGTATTTAGAGGTTTCTCATGCATTGTATTGTAAAACAGCAGCTCATTCTTTTCAGAGCAGCAGAGGTAAGAGCACACAAATGATTAAACAAGCAGGTTTAACTATCTTGCACTGACGAGGAATTTGTCAACATGGGCTCGGTATTTATGCAGCTCTGCAGCAAATACTGTACGGCTGCAGGAGTCAAACAGCTGTCTGTCAATAAAGCTATTCTCCTCGCTGGAACATAATAGCACAGACTCAACATGACCCTCTGAGGCCTCTTTAAGCTGCCTGGCTGTCTCCTCCTTCCCCATCCCTCCAGAGTCCTTCACCAGCAAGCTCTGAATTAAAAGAGAGAGGAAAAAAAAAGAAAAAAGAAAAAAAGTATTAGAGCCTTTTCTATCCATCTTAATATTAAAAGTGACTTAACCCTGGGCAAGTCAGTCTACACACACAAGCCTGAGCTAAAGCAAAGTTAGGGAAA
>NW_008237239.1:13944085-13963561 GCF_000691975.1 Corvus brachyrhynchos | reverse complement strand
GTGAAGGGCTACTGACAATCCCTTTTAATAGAGCTTGCAACATTAATGTAGCCAGAGCCACATGTGACACCCATTAGGGCCAGGGAGAGCTCCCACGCATATATTTCAAGGAAGCAGTAGATTCCCCGGTCCCAGAAGCTGTCTTCATTACAAAAGTCTAATGCATTTTTTATTATTCAGCCTTCAGTGGAAATGTCACCTTTCTAAAGCAAGCTGTTATCGTGTGTTTCCCATGCCAAACACATGGCCTCTAAGGAGAGGGTTTTATCTCTACATTTTTAGTGATTTGTATTTCTCTTTCAAGGAGCTCCATGCCTTAAGGCACCTGAAACGCTCACAGCACAAGAAGGTGAGGTTACACCGGATGCTGCCGACGAGGACAAAAAAACCCAGGGCCAGGAGACGGCCCAGCTTCCAACAGTAGCTGCCCTACTCGGTAATTCACCTCCTTTAGCAGATTTCATTATTATCCCTCTCCTTGGTTGGGACCACATCCTCAAAGAAGCAGGGCGCCCACCAAGCGCCGCCACCGCCGCCTGACAGCACAGCCAGCACCACTGCCCGGCGCCTGCCAACCAGCCAGATGCTGCCACATATTGGCATCTGGGGCCTGGAAAAGCAACTGCGGGCTCCGTTTGGCAGTGAATCCTGACCCCGACAACTGAAGGAGACAAAAGGAAGATAGACAGGAAAGGGGGGCAGAAATCTCTCCTGACAATTTCACTGGTAAAGATTTAGACAAAAACCTATTGTTTTCATTGCTCTCCAAATGAATAAGTTTTGGAGAGGAGAAGAAAAAAAACCCACCGAGCATATTCTAAACGCTGTCAGAGTCCAGGGTGCAAGGACAAGGGATTATTTATGAAAAGAAGTAATGAGGAAACCAGATGCCTGCCTTTCTCAGCCCTCTGCGCTCCAGTCATCCTAACGGGGCATGTGCAGCCCTGCTCACCAAAGACTTCTCAGCCCTAAAACACAGGGCAGGCTCTCACTAACTCTTCCCATCTCTGCCACCATGCAAAATGTCCTCCCTGTTTTATGGGGGGCCCCCACAGCAAGCCAGAGGCATAGCAAAGGCTGAGGGAAAAGACTTGCAGACCTCATCCCAGCCAGGGAGAGTAACTGGGTAGCCATGTTAACTGCACCCACCAGAACAGTAAAACCAAAACATTAAAAAAAACCCTCAAACCATAAAAAAACAAACAAACAAAAAGAACCCTGTGTTTATTTCACTAACACCAGGACTGAAACTACATGGGTGTGCTTAGAGTAGGAAAGCAAACAAGATTTCTATACCTGTTTGCATGAAATTGGCTTCTCTCTGTAATTGAAGGGTAAGATCCTGACCCCAGGAAAGTCAATGGGAAAACTCCCAGTGATGTTAATGGGGCTGGGACTTCACACTGTGCACAGTGGGACTTCAAACAACGTTACCCTAGAAAGGTGATTAACTCAGGACTCTGAGTATCCCAGAGCACCTGCCAAGGGGCCTGCAAGGAGCCAGAGCAGCCAGGGTCCTTCTCAGGGGGATCTCCCCTCTCACCTCACCCTGCTGTGTTTGCTGGGCCTGGCAGGGGCTTGTCACAGGAGAGTTCCCTGAGGCCAAAGAAGGCATGAGGCTGGAAAGGACGGAGACCAAGGCAGCAGAGTAGCAAATTTTAAAATCTGGAGAAAGGATATGTGCCACTTGGCTCATGATCCATGCTGTTGAAGCAGCTCTTTTCCATGCCTGGTTTGTAAAGGAAGATTATGAGCTGGCATTTGTCAGACCATAGAGCACAAGCAAGACCCCAAGTGGAGCATAGCTGGCCATCACCATGCTCTAAATCATGGCACACCACTGGTCCCTCTCTCGGAGGCTCCTTCCTCGCTATCCCACTGCTGCGTGAGGTGCCATAAAACTCTTGTTACTCACACACTGCTGGGGGAACCAATTTCCTAACACTTTCACAATCCCTGTACTTTCATTTTGTGGGAGCAGTCCTCTCTCTTTGCTTCACCACTACATGGGGATAACAGCTGCATCTAATAATCAGCTCCTGTGTCCCAGCATTTTGGGGCAGCATTTCAGAATCAAGGGCACAGAAAGGGCAAGAAAATATGTGACCAAGGCTGAAGGATGTAACATAGGACATGAATGGAGATGGCTGAGCAAACCTAGAAAATACCCTGGAAATAAACAGATCAGCTCATGGAAGGGGATGGGAGAAACTGGCACAAATGAGGTTGTATCAAGGCAAAACTCTCTTCTCTCCAAAGCAAAGCAAAAAGAGGTTAGCAAGGCTCTGCTAAGACCACTGACCCCAACATCTGCTCCTTCCTTGTCTGGTCCATCTTTATTCAGCTTCTCCACTTGCCAACAGCCTAGTCTATCTTATTACTCTCAGAAGGACATTTCTCAAACTTGCCAACCTTAGGATCTCAACAGCAAAGCATCAAGGCGACCACCCACAGCCTACCCAAGATGACACCAATTCCCCACTGCCCAGAGCTGCACACTTCCCCAGCCCTCCTGCACATCACAGAGCCACTGCAGTCCTCTGGCAGCAGCTCTAATCCCTCCTGATGGGTCCCTGGGCCAAGAAGATGGAGACAGAGCTGCCTTTGGAGAAGAAGAGCCTCTGATCTGCCAAGAGACAGTGAGGTCCTGTTGGGGCAGCACATCAAGCTGTCACCCGCTGCCAGGAGTCTGGAGCATCCTCTCTGCTGCACCCTGATTAGCCCCCTCTGCCCGGCAGCAGGGGTGCAGGAGATTCATTGCATGACACTAGCAGGCACTGGGATCACTTCCACCGCTTTGCCACTCACAAGTTGGGATTTTCTTGAGGACATTGCAACCTTTGGGGCCAGGGCTCCCCAGCTCTGCTCATGCAGATGGCTCAGGCAGCAACCAGCCCTCCACCGGCCCCGGAGCGCAGCAGCCAGCCCTGTGCTGCCAGTCTCAACCACTGCTGCCAGCAGCAGCTGCTCGGCACCTTTTAAGCAAGTCCCATTCCCCCTGTGGGAGTTGGCTCTGCCACCTCTTCCCAAATGGCAGCTGGAGCCACACGAGGCACCCTATCCTGGGGGCTGCCTGAGCCCCTCACGCACACCCCATGGCCTGACTGGGGCTGCCAGCATCCTTGCTGCTGCTTGGCCCAGTCCTTACTCCCCCCCTTGCCCCCACAACCATTCCCCTAAGCAGGAGCTACGCCCCAGCCTGGTGATCTTGCCATGGCCCTTGTCCCCCTGCAGCACCATGGTGCGACACCCACAGGGGGTCTGGCCCTGGAGGCACAACCATATGGAAAGTCCTTGGGCACCAGGATGGCCAAAGGCCGACATCTGGTCCTCACTACACCCCAACCTACCCTTTGTTGATGGGCACACGCCAAACAACCACCATTAATGTACGTGGTGCCACGAACCACCGCAGGGCAGAGCCTGCAGGAGGCCTGGGCAACCACAGCGTGCAGGAGGCTGCTGGGCAGGAGCGTGGCCAAGGGAAACAACAGGCCCTGGCCACATGAGAGCAGCGTTTCCAATAGTCCCCCGAGCACAGCAGTCCTGAGGGAACGAGCTGCTGAGATGAGGGAATGGGCAACACTCCACAGGGCGCTGCTGCAAGCAAGCAAGCAAATCCCACACACCAAACTTCTTGGGGCCTGCAAAAAGCTGTGGGGCGCTGATTTGAAAGGCATGGGTGGCTCTGGAGATGCACAGAGCTGAGGGGTGGCTGCCAGAGGTGCTGCTGGCTGGAGGAAGACATTGGGGTGCTCGGCCACAGGATGGCATGTGCCAGTGCCCAGGAAATGGCCCCTCACAGGGAGCACAGGACCAGGCAGCAGCCAGCAGCCACAGCGCTCAGCTCACAGCACAGCCCTCACAGAAAGCACAAACCCAAAGAAACTAATACACTTTTTCATTTTATTGCTAAAATCCCTACCATAAATCTCACCACAGAGGAAGCTTCTGTTTCTCTGGCTTCCTACTCAGCGTCCTTGAGAAAACAAATGACACCACACTCAAAAAAAAAAAAAAAATCCCATAGTGGTTTACTTCAAACTTCCCTGTACCTTGTTATGCTGAGTGCTTCATTTAGAGAGGGCTGACCTCCTCAGCCTTCTTCATCCCAGTGCCCTTCGCTGCGGGGACACACCAAGGAACAGGTTAGCACTGGAGAGAGGAGCGGGGTGGATGTTCCAGAGTGGGTAACCCTGCCAACTCAGCATCCCAAAGGTGCACCAAGAGTCAGCGTGACAGTGACTGCTGTCTGCGAGGTGATTTTCACAGGAGACACAGGAGCTGTGCTACAAGAATAGAAGCTGTGAATACAGCCATTCAAAGTTATGCCCCTTGTATTTCATGAGATGCAGTTTCTCCTGTAGGTCTGGGCAGGGGCCCAGGCTCACCTCATGGTAATTCTACCAGGGCAAGCCTTCAAACATTTTGTATCCCAGTTCCTCTAAGTAGGACACAAAGAACATTACAGGGTGGTTCAACAGGGTGCAATGAATTACCACTTTGAGATGCCCTAAGTGCGTAATCTCCTTTACCTGAACATGCACAGGAGAATAGGAAAATCTATAGGTTTATTTTAGTGTGTTTTACATAGACTGTAACTGATTCCTGTGGAAAAAAGGCACTGATTTGTTTTGCTATTAGCCATTAGGTGTAATAGAAGGAAGTAGGAATGAACAGTCATCAAAATGGAGATGTGCATCACAGGGCTTCATAAGATACCAAAAAGAAGGTACCTAGGAGCATTTCAAGTCATTAAAGCCAAGGACAAAAAGCACTGATCGGGTAAGAAGGTGAGTTTTCAAGAAGTAAATGTAAAGTTCAGAAAGGTAATGTCTGAATTAGGCTTGAAAGGTTTTGTTTATTAAAAGAATACATGTAAACACCAATACAACACAATACATGATCAAGGAAAAAAAATAAAGATAGAAGCAGGATTGGTTTTGTGCAATTAACTCCAGGCCGTGCTTCACTTGACAAAACAATTATCTGACTCAGTGGTAATATTACAAAAACTTGTAGCATCTCAAAGGCTCATTTCTAGCAAGTCATATTGCCATTCCTTCTGCTCTCCATGATCTAGATTTCCTCACACTAACATACCTGAAAAAAAATATTTTGGTGTCATTAACTAAACAATGCTTTGATCATCTGGTTTCTGGCAGAACTGAGTTTTCTTCCTGCTTCTCACAGAGACCAGCTTGTGCTCCCGTGCTATCTTATCCTGTCTTTGCTTGCAGCCAGCACACGGGCACAACCTGAACAAGACAGCATTTCGAAGTAACATGGAAAATACTTTTTTGTACAGTTATCACCAGGCAAATGCAATGGGACAGAACAACACAGGCAGTGGCATTATGTGGTGGTGGGGCTAGAGAACCCCAGGGAGGGAGTCAGGTGGCCGAGGGGAGGGAGGCTTTCCTTGAGCAATGAGCCCTCTCCAGAGTCACAGCCAGGGCAGTGCTGGAAGGAAGCTCGGGATCAGCTTGGTCTCTGCATTAGAGATTTCCGACCCGCTCGGCACAGGAAGTTGTTCCTGTGGCTCACCTGAGGGAGTTCCTGTTATGAAGCCAGAGGGTGGTGGGTTGAAACATAGTTTCTGAAAGTGATGTAATCTTGGACGGCTCTGGGTAGGCAGTGATACTAGTGACCTGGTTACAGCCTGCAGTGTTGTGACAGCCCCTCTGCTGGCCTGGTGATCACAAGAAAGGGAAGAAAAAAAAAAAAAGAGGGGAGTGGAATAATTTAAAAAGGAAAAAAAAAAGTTTCCAGATTTCCTTTGTTTAAGTGAAGCATTTTCCTTTTCCACTTTATTTGAATACACCGACCTGGTGTCTAACAGATGGAGACTGTGCAGATGCACTTTTGGGAGTGCCCATAAAATACACTGCTAAAATACAAATGGAAGGATACTTTTTTTTTTTTTTTTGAGTTGTAAATTCAATAATTGTTGCTGTCACCTCACTTTCCCAAAGGAATTTGCCCTTTGTTCTCCGGATAAAGGGGGAGAAGAAGAAAAGGGGGGGAAAAAAAAAAGAGTGCAAGCCAAGGGAACATTTAGGAAAAAACCCATGGATCCATAATCTGTACATTGTCGTGCACAGCGTTTGTACATCAGGAACCCAAACAGGCAGGGCTGCTTAGCAGCAATAGCAGCACTCAGCAAAATATTCTGCATGTCTTCTATTCTTCTCCCATTCTCCAGACGTTTCTAGCAAACAAACAGGTCAGCTAATTGGCTCCTCCCCAAGTCTTACCCACTAGGGTTTGCTCAGAGATGTCACTTAGTCATTTGGCATGAGCAAATCCCAGGCTCCTTCCTGTTCAAGCAGCAGAGTGAGTGAAGGCTTTCTTTGATTTATTAAGACTATTAACAAACAAACAGGGGAGTTCAGAAGCTTCCTCAAGCACAAGAACACGAGCAGAAAGGTTTTTTTCCTGAAGTAGCAGCTAAAAATAGGACACTTAGAGGAAGTAAAGTTCATTAAATGATAAAGCAGTGGCTGCAGCGATGAGAGAAGAGTTTTTCCTTTTTTATCTATATATTTATTTAGTGTTATGTGTTCTTGCTCCTTATTAGAGTGCTAAAGCAGTGTTTATCCAGCTGAGGAAAAGAAGATTTCCCTTTCTGTAGTGACTTTAACGTGTAGCTCATCAAATACAACAGAGTCAAGAGTTTTAAACAGACATTGCCAGCCAACAAAGTACAACATTTGACAGCATTATTTGCCTTTTATATGCTCTTTCCAGAATGGGAAATTATATGCTATTTTCAAGACACATTCCACAGTATTATGCAACAGCTTTCTTAATTTTTAATGGATATATTATTTTTAATGTGTCAACTTTTGCATAAAGCATTTTAGTATTTTATTTAGTATTTTCTGTAGCATATACCATTAATAAATTATTTGGTTTTTCCTTCCCCACACCCCCAAGAGCTGCACTTAGCATAGGGAAATGGTCTATTGACACAATAAAAAAATACTTTCAACTGGCACCATCTATAGACACTTCCATCACCGGACAAAGCACCAGGAGGTTCTGCTTAGCTGAGCTGCTGGCAGTGCCAAACATGCTGCCCAGGAGTTGCCTCACAAACCTTCCTTTGATGAAAGGACTCACACAAACACACACGTAGCAACCAGTTGTGGTAAAAACAAGCCAGCACCCTGTACAACCAGTGACTCCTGTTAAAAGTGTTCACTTTTCGCTCCATTGCTCCAGCATCCTTTAGCCATTATGTCCAAGTGGTTTCAGACATCCAAAGGAAGCGAGTCAGGGTGCTCCTGTGCCAGAGAAACCTGTCCAGTTGACCTGAGTTTGTTCAGAGGGCACGTGTCTCTCATCTCTGCAGATCTGCCCATTCTATAAGGGCAAAAAATGGATGAGATTTGATGTCTTCAACACCAGCAACGCCAGCACCAAGACGCTCCGCAGGATTAAACTGCAAAAGCTTGACATAAAAGAAAAATACACATGATTCAGTGAGTAAGAACAAAAACAACTGCTTAAAAGTTCCATAAAGGTCTAAGGTAAGGGACATCCTACCGTTTTCCTGCTCTATGAATTACTTTCAAGAGTGCAAAAGCATACTTGAAATTCCTAAAATCCAGTAAATGGAAGAAGACTCTCCTTTCCTTGAGTCTCAGTCTTACAGTCTTCAGAGACTACTGATCACAGCATGCAATTCCCTGAAGCACTGCACACTGGGACTTCATTTTAAGTGTAACCTCATTTTAAAAAGAGACAGCAGCAGCCAGAGCCTGCAGCAGTAGAACTCTGGACGCTGCGTTTGCTTCATGTTAACCTTTGCTCACACCACTGTGTTATGGCTACATCAGGGATAGTGGTCTGTAACTTTCCGTTTCATAAATTGTGAGTTGGTCCTAAAATATCAGGATAGCATAGCCAGCTCTCCATTTCCTAAAAAAAAAAAAAGGTTTTAAAGAGTCCTACAAATGGCCTAAAACTGAAAAATCAAAACCCCAGTGAAAGAAACAAAACAGCCTAATGGCTTCATGGAAATTTCCTGAAAGTCAGCACCTCGTTTGCTTTTTAGTTGTACATCACATGCTGAATTCATGTGAAAAGGAAATCACAATATTTACATCTGTTTAAAGATACCAATCCATATAAAAGGGAATGCAAAGGTAAACTCCAAAGAGACTAATAAAGACACACAAACATATTCTGCAGTTTTCAAGAACTGTTTATACTCTATTCAATTACAGCCAGTACGAAGGCATGATCTCTTGCGTGCTTTTTCTGCAACAGCTAATAGGATAACTTCTCCCAGTTGTCACTTGGAAAAATGTGTATTCATATCTTGACACAGTCAACATCTAAGTGAGTCTACATCCATAAACATAGGAATTTACACATTTTAAGATGGCTCTGCTATTTGCAGTCATAGTGTCACATAGTAAAAGTAGCTTGCTGACAGTGAATGGTGCTGCTCTGGTATCTCCCACAAGCCAGCACACACAGATGCAGCCAGGGTGTCTCAGTCTTCCCTGGAACTACAGGCAGCACCAGCACAGGGAAACCAAGCATGGTCACTTATTTTCTGGATTTTGTCCTTCCAGAAGAGCTTTGATCTTAGAAAACAAATGTGAACTGAAACAGATACCTATTGAAAAGTCACTTTGCATATTTTGCTGGTAGTAGAAATTGGAGGTTCCTGAAAAAATCCCTGAGTGCACAATACCAAACCAACATCAAAAAAGAACTTTATCTTTCAGCAGAAGTAAAAAGATCTCTGTGTTTTAGATGCTGGCTAAATGAATAAGGTGTTTACAATGAAGTCACCTGGACTGGAAGCCACAGCAGGAGACAGCGCCTGACAAAATTTTCTGTATAGCTGAACACTGATCCCAGAGAGTTACTCTGTGATGTTTTGACCTGTTTACCCTTGGCAGAGGGGGGAAGGAAAGTCGCAATGACAAATTGCTATCCATGCCAAGAGAGCTCTCTTCCTTTTCCTGACAAGGCTTCCTCAACAATGAATGGCAGCTTCCTTGGATAGTCACACAACAAAAATGTGATTTACTGCTTCATATAACCGAACCTCCACCAGATAAGTCACCACCCTACACCAGACAGCTTGACCTAACAGGCACTGGGGAGACTGTTCTCTGAACAGACATGGCCTTCTAACACAGCTGTGAGTGGCAGAAATACATTTGCCACTTAAACCCACCAGTGGCAAGAGAGACATTCTTTGGCATATGTGAACATAGGCAATACATTAGTCTACAGCAAAAAACAATCCTTCACTGGCAGGGATACGTGGGCTGGATGACTTCATTTGTCTTCTAGTCGTAATAGGAGGAATTCCCTTCATGAAGTGTAGTTTTGCTTTCCCTCAGCATTATAGCATCTATGGGTGAGGGTAAAAATTTGCTACCATCCAACTACATAAATGCAGATTATATAAAAATGGGATTTTTCTTCAGTCATTTCCCTTTCTACCTTTGCCAGAAATACAGACACGTGCTTTCACCTTCAGTGACTTCATGTCACTTAGTCAAAATAGGTGGTGTCCAAACATACGGTTCCATTTTCACTAATCATTTCACAGTAACAGCACACAAATCAATCTGTCACTGGGTCTTTTCACTCACTGAATTTGCAAAATCTGTTTCCTTTGTTTTCTTCAAGAACTACTTAGTCCTCTCTGCTCTGTTCAAAACTACATCTAAGTGATGCCATTATTTATGCACCCACTAGCAATGCATCCACTATGCATCCTCTTCAAAGCTTAACAGCACAGTTCACACAAATCTCTTCTTCTTCTCAAGTGGAACAGGTCAGATCTAGGCACCACTTCCACAGTTATGTCAAAATTAACTAGAAGGAAGATTGCATTAATTGAATTTCAAGACCCTGTACTACAAGTTCAGTCATGACTACCTAAAGCTAAGAGTAAACTAAAACCATCAAACAATACTATTGCCATTGATTTTAAAATGGTGTATCAGTCTGGAAATTTGTCTCTATTTTACAGTTTTGCCTTTTGTCCAACCCACCACTTATCTTCTGACTACAAAAGTCATTGGATTCACCATTTAAAGTACTTTTCGTAACAAATGGGATCCAGAAGGTTTCCTGGAGGAGTTATAGACTTTCAACCACAGCAAGGTCATAACTTCTGATCAGTGTGCTACAGGTTTCATAGGATTTTGAGCTATCTTGCTGAATTGGCATCAGCATTTTTTAGTTTAGTTCATTACAAATGCTTCCATGAACATTTAGGGCAGAATTCCTAAGATGTTCATGCATCACCAGCAGGTGTTTCCAAAGCATTTGCCAAACTTGTTCTTTGAAGAAATGGCAAAGCACTCCAGTTTTCTACAAACACAGCTGGCAGCAGAAGTCAAGGTTTCCAGATGCAACAAGACAACTTGGGCAAAATCCATCAGTGCTGACAAAAGAGCCATCCACGTTCCTATCAGCAGGTTTCTGGTTTTACATTTACTTCACCAGAACAAGTTAGGGAGCCAAGTATTTGCCCTATCCACACATGTACATAAGAGAAAAAAAATTCTCCCCTCACCTACCTGCTGAATCAGTGATCTGGCCTCCTTCGATACATGGTCTGGTATACTCAAAGAAGTGTGAGTGTTTATTCCTGATGGATGGCACTCAACCAGAGACTGGAGGAGAAAAGGAAAAAAGGAAAAAAAACACCAAAGTAGGCAGGCACATTTATTAATTTCACAACTGCAGTGTTAGATTATCTCCTAATATCCATGCAAATTTAACACACTAAGCCAAAATTCAGCGCTTCCTAGTATGAAGTACTGGTTCTGGGAGGAACCAGTCTACAGGTGCTGATGAGCTCCCTGAGATACAGCTTTAGAACATTTACATCTTAAAGCTTCCATGCCATTGCTCAAATTTGAAGAGCCTGGGAATTTGGTGGACTTTGCTTTCTTCGTGCAGAGCTGTCAACCAAACACCAGTTTGATCTGGCTGAGCACTCTTTGTCTCAAAATACTGAATCAGTATGTGACAGCAACATATGGCTTCTATGCAGTCCCAGGAAAGAATACTCGAAGTATTAGGGCAAAAGTTTTGTACGTGTACAGACGGAATGTTACAGAACTTGGATTTCACTGTAGCTAAGAGGGCAGCATAGTTTTGGTTATTTTTTTCAGTCCTTAGTTTGATACAGCTTTATTAAGTTGTTCTGCTGAAGGCTGGGCATGTTTTGTTTCTCTTGTTGCATGCAGACTAAGCAAATTGAGAGTGCTCAGGTTGGTAAAGCTCATCTGAGAGAGACAATCAAATGAATCACAACTGGGAACACCACTGGTGAGAAACTACTGGCCAAGGCGTCACTTTTATCGAGTCACTTGCCCCCAGCCCTACCTTCCCAGTGAGAAGTTCGAAAAGAATGGCACCCAGGCTCCACCAGTCACAGGCTTCTGTCTCTTCTAGGATAGCACCAACCTCTAAACATGAGACATTTCAATTAATATTAAAAAGGTCAGTTACACCTTCAAAATTAACATATATTTACAAGGTGACTGTTTAATGCTGACAGAACATATACTAAATACCACAGAGCTTTCATTATGCCTGCAATTTAGTTAGCCCTTTAGCCACCTACAGATTGCATTGTTCAAGCACAGCAACACCATATATTTCATGCATAATTTGTCTTTTCCATGCATACACAGGCACTTCCTAGACTTGTAGGCATTACAGTTATGATTCTCCTATACTGGACAAAACTGGACAGTGACAGACAGTAAAGCAAAACATATTTAGAGAATTCCCCTTGGCCAGAAGAGCTGAGCAGACCAGAGTGGCCTGAAACATCCATAAAAGCAGCACTAGGGAGGGTGCAGTAGTCTACTGCATGCCTTAGTTTTGTCTTAGAGAGCAGGATTTGTCTCATGGCTAACCCACACCTTTTCCTGGGATCACCATGGGAGGCTTTTCACAATGGTCTCATAGAGATATCAAATCTTTCCACAGCATAACCACTGCCTGTGACTCTGTATTGCTACAGCCCAGCCCAAACTGTACATGGGTATGAAAAGTTGTTTCCCCTTGCATCCAACCCAACACTGCTATTGTGCACCGGCACAAGGGACAGCAGGGAGGGGAGATGGGAGTGACAGTCCCTGGCCATACACACACACGTATTCAGTCGCATGATGTGTGCAGAAAACTTGGCCTTCACTGACTCAGGCTTTAAACTACAAAAATTATTAAATACAAACATTATTAAATACACACCACACTGTCTGCTCTAAAGCAGGCAGAAAACCAGATTGCAATGAAGATGAAATCTTCATTTTGACTGTCAAAAAAATGCAGAAGCTGCACTAAAATAGCTTTGGTGGCAAAAGCCACGAGAGCTCCCCAGCAGAGGACAACAATTAGCATACAGTCACATAGCTGTTACTGTGAAAAGCAGTGCAGCATGGGCAAAAAATCCTGCTCATCATTTTATGGAGCTTAGCATGAGCACGGCCAAGGAGAGCTCCAGATGAGTCCCAGCGCAGGGTCAGGAGAGGGAGGCATCACCTCAGAGCTCCCCAAGAGGCAGGAAGCACACCCAGGCTGAGCTCAGGGATGTGCAGAGGGCTGCCCCCTCCTCAGGCAGCTGCCACAGGAGCTGGAAGAGGCTCAGCACCTCACAGAACTGAGGCTGCTGTTTCAAGAGCAACAAGGAAGGATGGCTCAGACATTGTTTCTTGAGGTAGGACATCCCTCACACTGAAAAGTTTACTGCACTTAATGGCCTCTGAATGACCGATACATCACTATAAGGGTGCCACACATCAGAATTTATTCCACTCCTTACAGATTGATACTCCTACCAGCACCAAGAAACTTTTACAAAGATGTAACAGCAACCACATGAGGAACTGTAGCAGCATAATTACATCCATTTTTAAAATGTTTTACCAACCCATGTAAGCACCCAGATGAAGCTGAAATTATGGTAAATTGAGAGAATTTGTGTAAAAATCAAAATTTGTTCCTGCAATTTATTTTTAAAGCCCTTCAGAAAGGCAGACCTTCTAGGTAACTGTCCTTTAAAAAAAAGAAAAACAAACCTAACAAAGCAGCAGAGTTTTCGGAAGGAGTAAACAGGATCCTAATTTGGCTCTGCATCCATGTGTCTCCCTGCAATTGGCCCAAAGCACAGCAATCAAATCATTGCAGCTCTACGACGTATGCTGCTCAAAACGATACAGTAACATTTACCCTCAATAACTGACATTAAAAGTCAAGCTTGCTAGCAGAGAGAAATGGGGAATTAATAGTATTTATTCACTCATCCAGTTCTGAACAGTGGGCTCCTTTTGGCTAATGCTTTTAAATCTTTCTGCCTGGTCTATCCCCAGATGAATTGTGGCTAAAGACAAAAAAAAAAAGAAAAACAAACAAAAAAAAAAAAAACAAAGCAAACAAAAAAAACCCCAAAGTTTGGCCTTTCCACACAAACCTGCTGGTGAAAGGTTTTCATAGCATTTCTCAGTGAAACCTACTAAACGGAAATGCCTTTTCAGTTCAAGGGAGCTTTCTTCCCAACAAGTGAAGATTTTTATTTTTAAATTAAATTACACACTTATTACAGAATAAGGACAGCAAAGCCAAGAATTAATAAGATTGACTACTACATTCTCAGCTCCTATACTACCATTAACTATCCCATATTGACACACCTTAAATTTTATAATAATTCCACAAAAGGAAATAATCCATTCTTCCCAAATACATTCAGTGGGAATGGGTCTCATGAGTTACAGCCCAATAGAAAAAAAAATTACCTAAATATGGGAAAAAAAATATAATTCAGAGCACAGAGGAAAGAAATTCTACAAAAAATTTTTTTTCTCAGTTTTGGTATTATTTCCTTTCATGTTGGCAATCAGAGATGCTGATCCAGTTCTCTGAAGACCCGAAGTTACACTGCCTTCCTTCACAGAACTGTTCATTACAGGAAGTAGCACTGATGAAGAAAATGGACATATATAGAATCAGAGTCAAAAAGTAAACCAGAGTCTACTTCTTCAAAATCCAAGCTCATATTTCCAATTTCAAGAACACTTTCAATATATGCCAAGCCAAAAAAATGTCACTGCAGTTCTCTGACAAGAGCAGCACTGAGTTCTTCCATCCATTTTGGCCATGACCAAACTGACACGAGTGGAATAAATTAAGAACAGTCAAGTAACACAGATTTCTCTCAGGACTGAACAACTCTGCCTGTATTCTCATGCACAAGCAGAAACTGCATGACAAGTCATCTGAACCAACACAGAACAGAAAATGGAAAACTCAGCTGAGGGCAACGCCTGAGTCCCCTTTTTCACAAAAACTAAATTTTAGCCCAACTTTTTTCCTATCATGCAATGTCTGCTTTCCTGCTGCTTTCCCTAGGTTCCAAAGTTTCCTTGTTTCAGGTTAAAATAAATGTTTTCCTTAAAAAAACAAGAAAAAGGAAAAATCACTGTGTATACTACAAATAAACATATGTTGTTTACATTTCCTTACTTCAAACAGATCATGTGACTTCTGATGCAATACACTGATCATAATAAGCCCAGGATACCACATCAATATTACTGCATTTTATCTTGACTAAACATCATGGGAAAATTTAGAAACTGTAGATTATGAAGTGCTTTTGAGGGACACAGAGTAGCTGGCTAATATAATATACCACACAGGGCATATGCTTTTTTTAAAGCTTCAATATTGCAATAAATCTGAACTACAATATCTGCCTTCACTAAGAAAACATTTTCATCTCAATCCATCGGCAAAGTAATTTAGACAATAAATGGTAGTGACACATAAGCTTAAGTGAATAACATGGGGATATTTGTGCCAAATCTTTCCTTCATGAACCTTGAAATCAAGGACCTTACCCGGATTTGTATAAAAATAAACATGTGTACACACGTACACAGTGTCGGTGATTCTAGGACTAGCAGAACAACATCTGCAAAACTCAACATTCATATCATCCTCAAATAGAAAACATTCATATCATCCTCAAAAACATTCATATCATCCTCAAATAGAAAATCAGAGAAATAATAAAGTAGTGAAAAAAAGACAATAGCTCTTCCAACTACTGCAATTTCATTAAAGGGAGAGCTTTCCTCTTTCTCCCTTCCTGAAGCATGGCCATGACATCCAGCACCAAGTAGCACAAGTCAACAGCAATGCTAAATTCCTGCACAAAGCAATTCCTGCAGCAGCCGCTGGGATAACTGAAGGGAAGGAGACTTGTAAAATGCTATCAGGTTTAGACAGGGACAGATGGTGCAGGTAAACACCTTCACTACCCTGCACTGTCCTCCTTCCAGAGCAGCTGCTCTCAACTGAAAGGCCATTTCTTTATGGTTTCCATACTTACCTCAATATTTGCATTATACACAGCAACACCTTACTTCCTGATAAGGGAGACATAGCTGACAACACTCTATTTTAAACAGTGCCAGCTCTGAAGTAAAAAGCAGAACTTCACCTCTCCTGAACACACATTCTCAATAAAGCTATTAATGGTAAACCAAGGCCTATTTTCTCATTCTTTCTACAGCACCTTTACTTGAAATATACCCTTCATGCTGAAGGATTTTAAAGGCTTTTACTAGCACACCTGCCACATTTTCTTCCAAAAATAGCTTCCTCCAGGCTGACAATAATGCCTCATGACCAGCACACACAAACACTAGTTAAGATGAAAGAAGCCTGGCTTACAGGAGGCCTTAGACATTCACTGTGCAACTCAGGCCAGATGGCTTGTGAATCACCAAGAACAAAAACTTAATCAAAAATTTTGTAGGACAAACTGTAACATCAAAAAAAAGATGCATCTCAAGTCAGCTCACAGGAAAACTGACTCTAGACTCTAGGTGGATGTAGTGCTTCCCCAGACACCTAGGAGTCAGGAAAGGCTTTGCACTGAGATGGTTTCTTGGAATTAAGAATAGTGGATTGATAAGTATTTCAAAACCTGAGGAGGCTCTTTCTCTTACCCCACACTCCAAGCACAAACAGCGTACTCTCAAGTATCATTTCTGCACTGATAAGAAAATAAGGAGACCCATCTGAACTACCATCAGGTATCTGAAACTGTTCATGAGTAATTGGACTTGTTAAACATCCTGAAAAGAAACACAATGTATTCCCCTTCTGTGGCCATTAAGATAAACATTGCATGAAAAACCATTAGTGACACTTGGAAATTCTATTTACCTTACACTCACCTAATTTTAAAAGATTACTGTTTTATCATATTTTGATATCTATATATGTAAAGAAACATTTCCAGAGAATCAAATAAAGCAACTCCAACCTAATTCACTCTCATCAGACTCAGTCAGCCAAGATACCATAAGGTACAGTCACTAAATAAAACATCCCACAAGCAATCTGGCCATAACACTTTGCCTAAAATGCTTCAGCAATTTATAAAGCATAGAATTGAACCATCTATATTTAAGAAGTTTATCATGGTCTTTAAACAATAAAGTAGTGAGGCAAGTCCAATGAACATTTGCTAAGATCAAATGGAGTATGAAAATAGGAAGTTTCATTTGAAAGTTATTCAAAAACATATAAACACCTATGTTTCTCTTTAGAAAAAAAAAAAGAAAATAAAAAATAATAGAGGGAACTGTGGTTGTTCTTTCTTTTAGCAGCCCAAGCTGGAATCAAAACTTCCTCTAAAATGATCATGTGACATAAGAGAAAGTTTTATTGCTGTTGTTATTGAAACAAAGCAAACATTAATTAACCTCATAGCTAGCTCCATTTACTTTCATAAGGCATCTTGTACACTATCTTCAAGTTTTAGTCCCCTCTGTAATAATAATAATCATAATCATAATAATAATAAATAAACACAGGTAAAGTACACTTCCTTCTGGAGTTAACAACTGGCTTTTATGACAGCCAGATTAAAACATCAGATTTTTACAAATCAGCAGCTTGGACACATCTTACTGCTTATTCTGGTTACAGAGCCTAAGAAAAACCACAGGACCATGTACTTCACCTGAAACACGCAGTGTACTTACAACAAGCCTGAGTACAAATGAGATCAGGTTTTTTTCAGAAAATACCTGATGCTCTCCTCAAACCTATGCTTTCAATTAGCTACTCCAAGTTCACAACATTTTGTGTTCTGGGAGCAGTCAGTTGTTGTCATTTTCTGTGGAACACTCAGGTGTCTCTAGAGAGCTGTCCCACTCCAAATGCTTGTTGTAAACCTGTTATTCCCAGTAATCAGTACTTCTTCTGCACCTCCAGACCTTATTCACACCGGCCATGTATTTTTCATGTTAATGTTTAATCCTATTTCCTACTGCCAGGGCTTTTCAAATCAAGCTTCTGATTTTGATGCCCAAAACTCCTTCACCTATCCAGATTTTTTCTTTTCTTTTTAGGATAATCCTGAGACATTAATGTCACACAAAAATCTAGGACAGAGTCAGAGATAAAAAGCAGGAAGTCCAGTCTTACACTATAACCACGAGACCAGCCCGCCCCTCGACACCTCTCAGGGTCAATGGCACTTTAATCTACCACAGTTATTTTGCTTCTTAAATAATCTACTCAAATTAAATTACTATAATACAGAATAGCAGATTTAATGAGTGCCTGCAAACTCCTACTGACAAACACACACACAAATAACATGCAGTTTTTCCAGCATCAAATGTCTATTTGGTAAACAGAGGCAAATAATCTTTTTCCTTATTCAGTAAATAAAAATTATAGCATGCAGGCTAATAATATCAACTAGCAATTTTTATTTTCATGCCACACATTTGAGGTGATCAACTGCAATTTGCATCTGTATTTTCAATTGTTTAAGAGCAGAATTGACATCTTCATTTGGGAGTACAAAAATCAGGTTGCACATTGAAACATTTTGGTCTGGTTTTTTGGGAACAAAACCCTTCACGCACAAAGCCTTCTTTTTGCTTAGGTTTTGCACTGTGTACAAGTAACAGCAGATTACATAAAACCAAATTTACCATATATTTATGTGTAGGCTTCTGTGAAGGCTAGTTTGTGTAAATAAGGCTTGATTATAGCACACAGCTTATGAAAGCATCAGAATAATACGATGCATTACTGATGGCCAGTTTCCTACTTACATTTTCTATGAAGCTAAGCTCCCTTTGGCTTTAGGATCTCAAGCAGCAAATCTCCAGTTTTTAGTAAACACAGTCTGGCAAAAACTTGTTGTTTAAACAAGAAAGAAAAAAGACTCTACAAGCAGCCCAGTCTGAAACCTCGTCCTCCAAAAACACTACAGGGATGCAACAGAAAGCATCCTCACTGCTGGAGCAAGAACTCGGGGAGTGTAAATAAAACATCTCATTCACACATCATATTTACACAAGATGTCAGACCAGCAAGCTGCATCTACAACGACACTTCACAGGTTAGACTTAAGGATTTCTCTTCATGAGAAAATTCTCAAATCTGTTTCAGCTGAAGACAGCCTTGACTAGGCTATGGCTGCAGACCATTCTGTCTTTCTCACAGGTCTTAAGCATGCCGAGAAGGGTCTTTTTTTTAAAAAAAGTTACCAATTTGGTTTTTTAAATTGTGACTGTCGAGAAGGGAATACAACTATTACTGTATTTAAAAGTTAACAACTCTTTATATTTAAGATCACAATGCTGGCAAAATCAATACTTAAAATAACAGAAGGTGATAATTTGCATTTCAAAATTCATCTATCTTTCTTTTCCCTCAATTAGACCAAAACATGTTGATTCACAGGTTTGTGTGTGTGTGTGTGTGTGTTTCTTTTTTAAACTTATTTATAGAGCAGAATAATGGCCCCCCTGCTAGGCTGGCATTTGCTCAAGTTTCTGTCCATGTAAATTGAATCTGTTACTGGAATTTTCCCCCCTTCAGAATACCAAGGCACATTAACCAAGAGATAAAGAGATACATTGCTGATATTATCAGCCACCAGGCAGGTGGATAAAGCAAGGGATTTTTTGTTAGTTTTTGTGGGGATTTTTTGGACAAATATGTGATAAGAGTTCTCAGGGGGCATGGAGAGCAAAGGGCTGTTTAAACAGAAGTGAATCATTCTCATCTGATCTGCTAATAACTTTGTATTCAGACATCAGCTGCTCAGCACACTTTAAAATGTTCAGAAAACAGAATTACTATAAAGAGGAAGAAAGTTACAGGAAACAAAACACATAAACCTCACAATAGTCACCTTAGCCATATTAACCCAGCAGAAATTCTCAGTTACGAGTGCTTAATTTCTTCTTTAAAAGCAAATAGGTCATTCTTGGCCAAAACCCCCACAGTTTCACTTGAAGTGGTGGTGAGTTTATATGGTATGATTTATAATCCAATGTTTCCCTTGTGAATTAGAGAAACAACATTTCACTTATCATAGGTGAACAGCAAAGATTTAGTTTGGCCATTAATCGAAGTATAGCACAGGCACTACTT
>NW_008237239.1:13936359-13944061 GCF_000691975.1 Corvus brachyrhynchos | reverse complement strand
CTTTTTAAATTGAGCAGAACTATACAGCAGTAAAGAGTGACCCCGCCACACCAACAGATTCAACAGCACCATAACACACCACGACTCTGAGCTTGTGAGCACAATTCTTGATGTGC
The DNA here is from genome assembly GCF_000691975.1 of Corvus brachyrhynchos. NCBI lineage: Eukaryota > Metazoa > Chordata > Aves > Passeriformes > Corvidae > Corvus > Corvus brachyrhynchos. The sequence continues at coordinate 13,943,945 of NW_008237239.1, read as the reverse complement.
AAATCATTACAAATGAGCCGCATCTTCCGTCTCCAGTTCGTAGGAGAAGTTAAGCAAATTAGAGGCAGCCAGCGCGACAGCAGCATCCATTAATGGTACAATGCCACCTCCCGTCGGCTGCGGGGAAGTGCCACTCCTGCAGCAGATGCAGCCCTGCTCGTAACTTACACACGATGTAAAATGACAATTGCTATTTCACACAAAACTAATTATGCTGCTCGCAGGGAACGGGATGCAGCTTTTTAAACTATTCCCTTCCCTCAACTTTCTGACACTTCTGCATTTATAATGGTTGTAGTTGTTCTGTTACTTTATATATGCACTGCATAATGTCCTTTTGACATACGCGGTCAAACTGCCTCTCCACTTTTTCGTAGGACAACAGGAGCCGAGCAAGTCCCTGTGCTTCACCAGGATCACTGTTTCTGTACCAACGCTGCCTTGCTTAACCTTAATGCAAGGTTACATTCTAGTGTACAGAAAGCCTTAAACACAAAATCCGAGATCTGCAAACAAGTTCCACGTAGGTGGACCTCTATTCTCCATTGGCTCTGAAAAGCTTCCACACTAATACATTACTACCCGTCGCCTGTCCAGCAATTAGGTCTCAATATATAAATTGTAAAATTTAGACTTCATGTTTTTCTTCAGCAAATAAAATGACTTAAGATTTAAATACATCTTCATGCCCTTCACTGCAAACCACTTTATAACTTACACTGTAGAAAAGCAACATCTGAAACCTCATCAGTTGAAAAGCTACAACTGTTTCAAATACATGTTTAAAACTTTCACATAACTCCGCAACACAATTTCCTATTTTAAACTGAAGATATCCTGCAATCTGTTTAAATTTCATTCATCCTCTCCTTGTTCTGCCTCCAAAATTTGCTCCTCAAAAATCAATGCAGAAAAAGAACCACAGCCCTAGAATCATCATCTGTTCTCAGTCTCTAGCAGCAGACCCTAAAAAGCAAGGTTTATTGATAGACACCTTCCCCTTCTTGCCTACTTTCAAAGAGTGCACTTATTTAAATACTAAATCGTTGAAATCATGTAGCATACAAGTTATCGTATCCAAATCTATTGTAACTCCAACTCTGCTAAAAACACACAGCAAGCTAAACACAAAATTTTTACAAGCCAAGTTTCACTGCATCCTTCAGCCAGGAGAGAAAAGAAGAGGGAAGGCTGAGTACCCAGAGGCAGGGCAACACAGCACATAATCCTGAAAACACCAGGAAAATTCAAAACAAGATAAAGACTCCCTTTGAGTCACTTACTTTAGATATGGTGTTTTATTATTGTAAGAAATCATAAGACCTGATAAAATTTTGGGAAGGTAATTGTTCACCTTTACAAAACTACAGCATTTCCCTCAGCAGAAAAAAAAACAAGTTGTGAGAAACACTTATATTAAAAAGCAACTGAAAAATAGTATTAAAACCTCGAAACTTGTTCCTAGTGTACTAAACTGAAGCACAAATACAATTTCAAAATCCTTATTCCAAGAAGCAGCTTGAGGAGCAATGCTTTCATGATAAAGGGGTTCCAGGGACATGGCACACTCCTCATAATGAAAAAAAAAATATATCATCCAAATGAAGCTTTTTTTCTCCTGTAATATTGGAACCTAGAGAAATCCTATTAACACAATTATTTTTTTAAACATTGGTCAAAAGTTCTAAAGCCACATTTACCAGCAGCAGTAGCCCTAAGAAAGCTGCTTTGGACTCAGCTATACACCATTATTGAATCATTACTCATAACAGAACGGCACTTGGCTCCAAAATATATTTCATGCTGCTAAGTTATACCAAGTATTACTCTCCTACCTAAAAATGAACATGCAACAGCTACACTAAAGTACAAGCATGCTTCACAGAGATAACATTAAGATCAAGAAATATGAAAGAATCATAGAGCAATGCCAATTCATCCACCTTGAATGTATCTAATATTTGCATTTGCAAACCTTCACCTTGCAGCTCACCAGTTGCAGACACACAAAGCAAACGCAGCCTGGGGTAGGGCAGAGAGGGCAGAGAGGGGAGGGCAACTTCAGCAAGAAATGCCCGGATAGGTACCACACCTGTGCTGTGAGGTGGAAATAATGACGGTGGGGAAAACTTCATTCTTGCATTTGGGGACTTCTAAATATTATTTCAACTGCTCCCTAAACACTTAATTACTGCAGGAGTTGGCTGGTTGGGGCTTAGGGGGCAAAAAAAGCCTCTCTTTGGATCCTCATTAAAGTACAGAAAAATTAAGCTTTGACTTTCACAGCTCATTAATGATGACAGGGTGGGAAAAGGCTGCACTTCCATCTTTGCTACGACTCAACTGGGGAGCGCTTTGTTCGAGGCTGGGTTAGGGAGGCAGGAAAACACCTCTCTAACAAGTTGTCACACATGTTGGCAACCTGGACAACCATTTATTTAACAAACACAGTAATTGCTGGGATTCCCCAATTATCTTGTTCTTGAATAAAACTGGCATGAGGGTAGAATGAAGGTGTTGGATTTACTTTGATAGGTGAAAAGAATTATTTTCTGTAATACCTGCCCTTTTGACTTGCACCAGAGCAGAAAAGATTTTATTTTCTATTTATCTCAAGAAGCTGACATACAAAATTTGCTGAGACCCTACCACCCTTACTCAGAGAGACAGTTCCTTACTGCATTTCACTTGCAGAACAAAAACACAGAACAAACACCTGATGCCAAACCAAATTCAGAACTTCCACTGCTGGTAACTCCTAATTCTAAATTTTTCTGAGCACATTTGCAGACTCTGAGGTTGAGGACTACCTGCATGACAAGTTGCAATACCTGGCCAGACCACGCGCTCAGCAGAAAGTTATGCCGGCATTTCAAAGTCAGAATAAAAACGTAGTAATTTCAACTCTAAACACAGTTTTTATAAGCTAGCTATGAAATGTTTAAAAGATGAAGCTGTGTGTGAAACACCTGATTTTTGGCTGTCATTGCCAGAAATCACAGACAGCTATATTAGCAGCAAATAAATAGAGAAAAGGAAAAGAGGGAGGGCTCAGTTTCAAGTGCCATCCTTGCTATAAAAACCCAAGAGATATTGATTTTATCACCCTCATGATTGATGAAAGGGTTCTAAGAAAAGAGCTCTCTAAACTATTTCAAAGCCCATGGTAGCTCATCAAAAATGTCAGAGGCATCTCTGAGCCTATTAGGGCTGTATTTTTCAAACCTCTGTGGTTCTCCCCCCACCACCCATGTCCTTTGCATGTATAAATTTTTGATTTTTAAGGGTCTTAGTGCCACCTTTTCAATCTCACTTGCTCTTTTCAGTTACCAAGATGTACTCAGACATAGGAAATAACTGCAAGAAAACAGAACATTCCTAACTTGCTTAAACAAGACATACAGTACAATTACACGTTATGGAAATGACATAACAAACACCACCACAGTTCAACAATAAAGCAGTTATGAGCCCTGTAGCTTTTTAAGACATTATGGAAAAGAAGCAAAGAAAACTCAGATATTGCATGATCTCAAGCTGTTTGCTACAGAGACTCCATGAGAAAATGAAAGCTGCTAATCTACTTTCCAAGTGAAACATTGTAGGTGATTGCTCTAACCTGGGGCACAGTACATTCTCTCTATGGCATCGTTGTCACAGGAATCTTCAACCTCCCTCCACCTGCTAAAATACGTTAGCTGAATGTGTCCTAAAAACAAAACGACAGGAGAAATCAAAACATTTTTCCCTTCCATTTTCTGCAGAAGTGAACTGTAATTACTCCTTTTGTAGCTAAAAACAGTATCATTAAGAATAATGGCATCATTAAGTACTAGAAGCTATTACTGGGGGTGAATTTGCTGCACTGATAATGAAGCTCTAGACAGGAAATGAAGATACTAATTACAAGATAAAACGCCTACTCAGTTAATTGGAAGCAACAGCGAATAAAAAGAAATGCATTTGCAAAAGTTCCTGACCTCTATCATTCAATAAGATGTTGTTTGGGTTCAAATCGCGGCACACAATTCCTTCTCTATGTAAAGCATCAAGGGCTACCACCATTTCAGCTGCCCATCTTTGAATGCAATCCTCTGGGATATTAAACCTGGAGGTTAGCACTAATCTCTCATCGAGGTCCTGAAAAATTTGATGTATTTCCTTCTGCCCTGCTCCTGCTGTTTTGTCTTCCTTCTTTGGTGCAATCTTTTTACTTTCAGCTGCTGGTGACAAAGCCGAGTCTGTCTCCTCTTTCCCGCTGTCTTCAGTTTGGTTGGAAAACAGCGACGCTCCATCATTTCTTAACATGTCTCTGTCCAAGCTAACCTCTTGAGCACCTGAGAGTGGGTTGGAAACACATGAACTTTCTTCTTTGCTTTTCATGTTTAAGGAGCAGGCCCCAAGCTCTTGAAACAGAGCCCCGTCTTCTGAACCACCTACCTCTTGGTCAGATGTAAAGAGGGTCCCAAGAGCTCCCTGAGTGACACCACTTTGCTCATTTGCTTCCTTGTAGGCAGGATCACCCACTTCTGGTGCCACATGATTTGGTTCTTGATCAAATGCTTTGCATGGCTCTACAGAATTATTTAATTGCAAGACATCAGGTGTTTCTAACAACTTTACTTCTGACATGTCCCTGTCAGATTTTGTAAACTTTGTTGGCCTTGACACGGCTGGCTCTTCTGTTTCATCAGACATGCCTGGTAAGTTTATTAGAAGATCAGGCCTTCCTTCATCAATGCTATTCACATCATCAAAAGCAGCATCCTTAAAGGAGATAACTGGCACAGAGTCATTTGAACCCCTGCTCACAGTGTCATGAGCTTTCACACCCATTTTGCTCTCCAGGGCATCCAAGCTTCTGTCATGATCTGGGACGGTAAACAATGGCTTTAAAGGCTCTGATTTCAGGTTATATAATTTTTCTCCAAAATCAAGCCCCAGGAGTTCACTAGTGCTATCTTTGCTGTCTATCCTGAAGAGTTCCATGGGGCTGTTCTTGGATCTAGTTAACGAGTCCAGTATCCTAGTAGGGCTGGCTATTTCGGACTCAGCATCATCGATGAACAGCTTTCGTTCCTGAGGTGCAATCTGGGAGGTGAAGCTGTCACTGCCAACAACACTGCACTTCTGCAGGGAACTCCTCTCTTTGGCATGCAGCCCTTCACCCTCTGCTTTAGCCACTGGTTCCTCATTTAGGGAGCCAGAGTCAATTTTTTCCTGCCCGTACTCATTGCACAACGTTAAATAACTAGTGGTGCACTCCTCTTCTGAGCTGGATGCCGAGTCCATCCACTTGGAACTCTCCTGGCCATCTTCCTGGTTGCTGCTGTCATCCTGAGAGCTTGGTGTCAGGCTGCTCCTCAGTGGGACCACCTTCAGCATGCTCTCCCCATAGCTTTCTCTGGAATCAGTGCTGCTACCAGTTTCTTTAGGACTAGGTGTTGGTTGCTCCAGGTAAATTTTAGTTGAACTGGATGTTCTGGATTCAGGAATCTCAAAGCTCTCTTCAGGGCTTCTGTTTAAGAACTTACTGACGTAAGACCACAGTTTCCCACCTGAAAAAAAAAGAAAAAGGAAGGGATCTCTCAATTTCACTCAAAATAGAAAATTTTTTATGAAACAGGAAAATATCCTCACTCTCACTATATACTCTATCCTTATGACCACAGTTAGTTGGATCTGCTACCTCTTTTTTACATAAATATTTAAAGAGCTGCATCTGAGACTAAGCCACTGGGTTTTGTTTTTAAACTTCTGTAAAGTCTCATTTCAGAGTGTGTCTCAAGTTGCACAGTGGTCACTACTCTCTACCTGCTGTCTCAAAAGAAGTAAAAACTAGGGAAGATCAAATGGTTTAGTGCCCATCACCACTTCTGCCTACACTGAATGATTCTGTATCACAGCTCTAAACTCATAAGCAACATTAGCGGAAATGGACTGAAAACCAAGCAGCAAGGTCAGTAAGGGAAATTACCATATTAGCAGGATATTTTCAGGGTCTGTGTCTCTCTGAAGAAGTTGGGGTTTTTTAGTTAAATATTGATATATTTCTCCCATTAACTTTAGAATTCAAAAAAAGTTTTTTATGCTTTGCTGCACCACACAAGGATTTATGAATACTCTGTTACACTGGCAAACAGTTCCTTCAAAGCACCTAAGAAAGTTACATCTCCAAAAATAAGTTACATTTTAAAAAAACAAACCAGGACTCCTCATGTTTCCAAACACTGCACATATTAAAAAAAGCTTACAAATTTCAAAACATAATTTTAGCAAAATAATTCAAGAAGTTACTGCACCTCTTATATGTGCCAAAGAATTTGGCTTAAAGTTAGAAAGTCTCCTTTGATAACTTCAGGAAAAATGCACTGTCAAGACATTTCTATTTAAAAGATCGTACAAAAATTCTCAAAAATGCAGGACTTCTAACAAATCTTTGTAAAAGAAAAAGTAAGTATCCAGCCCACTGGGCATCTGCAGAGTTGGTGGGTTTTTGTTGGTTTTTTTTTACTTATTTGGATAAAACAGCTTTATATTTTTCCAAAATAGTTTGGGGCTTTTTTAACACTCTCTGTATCAGGCAAAATTCCTTTAAAAAGTACAATAAAAGAAGAAAGTATTTATCATTGCCTAGGAACAGATTTTCTATACTCCCAGGTATTTAAAAAAAAAACTTATCAAAGACAGAAAAACCTTGACACTTTAAAAAATTAATTTGAATAATGTAATGTGGAGTTTTCCTGCCCTCCATCCTCCTGGCTAAGACAAGACTTGTTTTTCAAGGGGAAAAAAAACCTCGCTGGTTGTGGTGAAACTAAGTATATTAAAAACACTAAGAGGGAATTCTAACAGCTTGAGTCCAATGGTAAAAACGACAATTTAGATCTGTTAATCCACATGGTTTCTGCCATAAGCTACAAATGGATTTAGCACCAGGTCAGGATGACCCTTGCCACCTTCTAGAATGTGATGAGAAAGGACAGCAGGCAAACAAACAGGAGCAAAGGGAAGCAACGCTCACAGAGAAAGGAACAAGAACTGTTACACTGCCCACTGTATGGCATAAGCACTTTAAATACTTACCCCAGAGGTGCATCCAAAACATGCACCCCAAAGTGTGCCCTGCCACAGCAGCAAGGCACAGCCCCTGAGTCCCCCCAGCAGAGCAGCAGCTCCTCAGCCCAGCGAGGCAGGGCAGGGACTGACTCTGAGCCTGCCTGGGCACAAGCGACCCGAGGCCCTGTGTTGGTGACACCGAGGGCCCTGGCCCTTCCAGAGCTGCCTCACGAGCAGGATTTCACCCCAGCGAGAAGCAGGGAGCCCGGGCAGGCTCCCCAAGTGAGGCCACTTGCTTTAAACACAACACGTGGCACAGCAGCTCAGCAGGGCAAAGGCACCCTGCCCTCTGAGCCCCACAGCTTGCACAGGACTTCAGGATTACTGGTCTGCAGCTGATTTGGTGAAAATAAAAGTTGTCCATTCCATAATCACCAACAGTTCTTTTCTAATGTTACACTTCTAGGTTTATTCATATTTTTGCTATAAAATGGCAAAGAGATGAAACAACAGAAAAGAGAATGAGA
>NW_008237239.1:13933098-13936214 GCF_000691975.1 Corvus brachyrhynchos | reverse complement strand
TTTTTTATCCATAACAATTAATTTCCTTTAAAATTTCAATAAATTCCTTCAAGTACTATAAAAAAATAACTTTGCCCAGTTTATTAACTAGGCATGGAATTACTGAGGACCCTTTCATACCAAACAATAAAATCTCATTTGACAACCACACCCGTACTGCATTTAATAAAACACATTATTTAATAAAAAAATTATATAGTCTCCCCATCCCACCTGCATTAGATTAATTAGTACAAGCTAAATATTTTCATCTACATATTACTAGTGTTTATTACTTGTGCTTCACAAATTTCTTATGAAAACACAAATCTCAAAGCGTGCTCACAGACCATGACTCATGAAGACTCACATAAGATCTCTGGAGCTTTGGGAAGTGCCTGGCACAACACCACCAGCCTCCAGGCATGGCTTTAATGCAAACATGAGCACCATCAGTGCTTCCTCAGATGGAAGTAGTAAGAAAAGGTCTTTCTAACAGAGGCCTGCCTTGAGCTTTGACCCAAGGAGGCAGAAAGCTCAAAACCTTATTCCTGTGATCTTTTGTCACATCTTTTTTTCCTGTGTCATTACTGGACACCAAGTGTCCTTTTACATGTGACACCTGAACAGCTCTCACTGACCTAAATGTTTTGTACCCCTGTGCTAAGATAAGAAGGGGCTGGGCTGCCCAGCAGTATGAAAAATGCGAGAATTATCCAACTTAAGTTTTTCACCTATTCACACATCAAGCTGCTCTCAGGACAACTCCTGTCTTCTGCTCTCTCCACCTCACTTTATCCAAGATTTCATGCACCCTCCACTAGATTTGGGCCTCTACCTGAAGTTTTACTGCAGCTTAAGAAGGGAGACCCAAGAAGGATTAAGGAAGGACAAAGAGATATGTTGGGATCAATACTTGAAAAATCCACAAAAAATCACTGGATGATTTGAGAGGTTCACTAAACATAAAAGTTGCAAAAGACAAAAAAAGGAAATCTCTTTACTCTTACAGTGTTCAGGAATTCACCACTGTCCATTTGTGAAAACAGGGAGGACTTCAACAACTCATTTTGTTTTTGCAAATCTATTATCTTAGGTTTTCAAAAAGAAGTTGCTCATTATTAATGGCTTGTATTTAGAAACCACAGTGGAAATTACTACTTACTGCAACGTCAACTTAAGAGTTAAACACAAGTAAACAAACCAAAAACAAACCAAAAAAAACACCAAAAAAAAGAAAAAAAACCCCAAAAAATTATGTCCAAATATGTTAACATACAAATATTTCAAGAGTGGCCTCCTGGTCAAGTGGAAATACGTAAATAAGTGCCATTCAATAACTGTGTTTTATAGTGAAAAACAACAATTTTATTCCTTTTTGAAAACGTCCAATCCAGGGTCAAACAAAAGTGATATTTGTATCTGCGTATGTAATTATGCCTTTATGAATGACATACTAATAATCTTTTCCCCCTCTCCCCATGTGTTGTGTGAGATCAAGAAAACACATTAGCAAGACATGCTAATATAGTATCAGGAATATATAAAAACTAAAATTACAGAAATCAATCCAAACAAGTAAGCTTCAGTCACTGTCAAATAGTCCAACAGACTAAATAACTGTAACAGCTACAATATTAAGCTCAAGTTTATTAGTGCTTAATTTCAGAACTATATTATTAACGTAACTAATTAAGTTTGTTTTCTTCTACCATGAACTGATTCTATAGCCAGTCTAGTTGAACATTTCTGGTTTTATAAGCACATGAAAATCATCAAGTTCCACATTCTTCTGCAGTTATTCAATGAAAAATTTCTTATTAGCAGTGCCATACTTAACCACATTTCCAGCATTCTGGAGCTTATACCTCTGCTTCTAGAGGCAGAATCTAAAAGTTAGTGTCCAAAATAATCAACAGGAAATTCAGAATAAAGTGATCAAATGATGAAGCTGACTAGGAATCTTTTATATTCTTTCAAACATTTCTGCAGCTTTTTGTTAATAGTACTTGATGCAGGAACATTTAAAAGAAAATACAGAGACTATATATTATATATGACAGGACAAAATGAAACCTAAAGGTCAGCAAATTTAGTCTCCTAAACATGTTTTTTTTCCAGCTGACGAGAAAAAAATTCATGACCAGTTGGATTTTTCCTCACCCAGTACTCAGATGCTTCCCATTTCAGTTTCACATCCTGAAAGACTGGTTGGCTAAGGAGACCTATTCCAAAATAAATCAATAGCTTCTGCTAGCTTGGCCCATGAGATTATTCCCAAGGATGAAGTACTCCAATTCCCACAGAACTGGAATTCAGCTAAGAATGCAGTAGTCGCTGTATTTAGGAAATCCCAAACAGTGTCAAAGTGAACAACCCAGGCTTCCAAATAACTGTAATCTGATAGGGGAGAAAAAGAGAGAGTACTGAAAGACATGCACTTGAATTATTCTCCAAAACTGAGCCCAGCTCTCTAGATCACTGCCCAAGAATTTGTGTATGGCCAGGAGTACCAACTCTAAACCCTGCACCTCATGAGAATTAATAGCCTTCCTTGCTGGAAAAAGCACCATTTTATGGTTTTCAAAGAATCACTGGCCTCCTTTTCAAGAGAGACAAGCCTACTGGTAAACTTCACCATGTTAATGCAATGGCTACATGAAACAAGGCTTGCACAGTTCCTAGGCCAAAAGCAAAGCAGACACACAGGCACTGCCATGGTACAACAACAATAATATTCCACAGCATCCCAATGGCAGCCACAGTGGAGCTGCAGCTCCACATGAATGGGAAGCTGATCTCCTGCCTAATCTCTAACATGACAGTAGTTACAAGCACCAGAGTCCTCTATCTGCAGCTCTGTATTTCCAGTGCTGCTGGTGAAGCTCTGCTGCAAAGTTCGCTAGTTTAGGCAAAGCTTCCACTTCCCAATGCACTTGGAGCAAAAGCTATTATTCCAAAGCAGCCTCCTGAAAAAGTCACTTGCCAAGGAGCATATCACCTTTCCTACATTTTCTGATTGCTGTCAAATATTTACAGCTAGCATTATCTCCTTTCATAACAACAAATCCCCAGCTTTGCAAGCCAGAGCGCTACCGTGGTGTTGTCTATCAATTGCTGCGTGCAGCAAGCCTCTT
>NW_008237239.1:13922149-13933045 GCF_000691975.1 Corvus brachyrhynchos | reverse complement strand
TGAGTGCTCTCCAGATTGATAGGAACTCCAGCTTGTTTATGCTTAAAGAGATTTGACAGCTTCTAACAGCCACTTAAACTTTGATGTCCCATGGAAGCCCCCCAGCCTATTTTTGAAGCATCTGTTTCTAAAATTTCTGTAGTTAGTAGTGCCAGGAAGAAGCGAGGCCTTATTAACATCAGATTGGCTCTCTCCGACACTAGAACTTGCCAAGTGCTTTGCAACAAAGCTACAAGACAACTTTATGGACTTTTGTACTTCTGATGCATCCTTGAAGCCTCTCACTGTGGCCAGGAGAAACATCTGCAAGAGAACCCAAGACATCATTCACCGATTCTGAGCATGTAACACCATCACGATTTACCAAAACAAACAAACCAACAAACAAAAAGAGTCTTCTTCTTGAGTCTGTGGTCAAGCTTTCAGAATTCCATACAAAACCCAACAGTGCTGCACTTAATACAGTTAAAATCTACTATGAACAGGAAAGTGAGCTGCTTAGCAAACACACACAGTCCATTCATAGCATAAAACCTGAATTTGCTACACTACAAGCCACTGCCCATTTAAATTAGTATTTTACCCTTCAAACTCACAATGGTGTAGCTAACATACCTAGCATAAATTAACACCATTTATAAATTTGACTGGCAGAATCTTCTTTCTTATTGGAATAGAATTATTTGGACTATGAATGTTAAGAGCATTCATGAGGTCGTGAAATAAAATTTTAAGAGACTATCACTTAAAAAGTATTGTCCTAGAATTTTTTATCCTTTCCCAACATTAACTACAAGCATCTTCTCTACTTATACCTGGTCTGAGATGGATGAAATTTTAAGAAAGGTTTGTCTATAGGGATTTCTGGTACTATTTTCCTTCTAATTTAAAGGATGAGTGCTACTAACATAAGACTGATCTGATCAAGACCATCATCAGTGGGGTGACCAAGACCAGTCACTGCATATAGTGCAGCATAACTTTAGCCCAATTTTTAAGTATCCTTTATTCACACAGAGTTAGAAGCATTTCTCCTGAACCACTTTCCAGCATCAGCCTCATAGTACAGGGTGCACTGGTTGTTGCCCCAGTTTAGGATTTGGGATCAGGCCCTACACCTGCAAAACACTTATTGTATATATTCTCAGGAAATTTACTCATCACTGTGTACCCCAGCTACTCCTCTTTACAGCAGAATCTACCACTCTTCCTCTCCCTTTGCCTGTTCTGAGCCCAGACAGCAGGTTCATGAAAATGAAAGAGCTCTGATCTCAGTGTCTCTGTTTTTCTGTTATCACAATACAATTAACACTTCCAGGAGATCACCTTGTCAACTGCTCACATTAGGGCTTCCTTACAGTTTTTGTTCTTACATCTGACCACTTCACCCATGAAATTCCACTACTACTCCACTCACTTTTCCATCTCTCTTGAGGAATAACATCCATCCTAAAAAGAAGAGCAAAACTGCAGGGCTTCAGAAACTGCAGAAATATTACGAAGAGCGTATTAAATTATGTAATTATGCTAGCCTAAGGGCAGCTGATATCTGGCAAAGGTTGTGGGTGGGGTTTTTTGTTTGCTTTGGGGTTTCTTTGGTTGTGGGCTTTTAAAAATACTTTTTCTCTGGACAAAATGTACCAGCTTCTGTGTAGATTGCAGTTCAGGTGAGAATCTCCCAATTATCTTGTGTATTACTACACACACCTTGAGAAAAGTAGCACTGTACAGAGCAGCACTGTAAACTCCCAAGATCACCATCAGGCACTACTGTAAAGTGAGACTTTTCTTCATGCATCAGTGCTCATGGCAAAACCGAGTCACACACTGCAGAAACAGTCATTCCTGTTGCAAAGCTAACTTTAACTGGCCTCATATGACAAATTGTTCATGAAAAAGCCAAAATCTAAGTTATTACGGAGAAAAGAAGTAATATTCAATGCAATAAAATTATCTTCTCTATCAGTCAGCTTAGTTCCTTCACACCATCCATTCTGCCTGAGTTATTAGCATTTCCTAAAAAAAAGAACTATTAGCAATCCCAAAATTTATATTCTGCACTCATTCTAAACAAATATGGGTAATTACATTTAGGGAATATTTAAATCCAGGTGTTAGACAAAAGAATCAAAATGTAATTATTTTGTGCCACCTGTTCCCTGTACATTTAACAGGAATTTTATAAATAGTTTGAAGGCACAACTCTGTGGTTCTGCTTTGAACTCCTGTGTGATGCCACTAGCTATTTTCTTAAAAATCCAGATCAGTGCAATATTAACCAACAGGAAAATGTTCATGGTTTTTAGCAGAGCTATTTAATTCTTGTGCAAATACTTGTCATTTTAACTAGAGATGCTAAAAAGACTTACTAGTCAAAGTTTACGAAAGTAGCCAAATACTTTATCTCTGAGAAATAACTGTAAATAATGCAGATTTTTGTTGCAGTCAAAGCACTCTCTCTCCTGTAGAAAATAAACAGTTGGAAGCTTTCAATATTGCTACATACAATTCAAGTAACCCATCAGGATTTGAGGCCATTTGAAGCAGGAATCAGATCCGGCCCAAAATGAGAGGGGAAAAGGGGGAGGGACAGAGGAATGGAGTGGGGTGTCTTACATGACATCTCCCTGGCACACTACAAATATTTTAACTGGATGTATAAGAGATTAATTTGACAATGAAGTGCACCATTGATTAAAACTGAAAGCCTTTGACTCTTTTCAACAATATGCTTAAAGGAGAGACAAACCTTCTGCGTGCTGCAGGACGAGGAAGACAGACTCCTCGGAGATGATGTACTTGTGCAGACACACCATGTTGGGCACGCAGCGGGGGATGATGGTCGTTCTGCTCCTGCTGCACTCACTACTTTTCCTTAGACCCTGACAGAGAACAAAAAGGTCAGTTGTACCCTCAGTTGCCTTTGGAGCCTGCTGTGCTCTGTGTTTATCAACCAAACTAATCTATCCGAGTTACTCTGGGCTTCAGAGAAACCACTCATCTGCTGCTCTATGCCCCTCGGTCCCCCGAGGCTGTGCTGATGGCATCTGGCGCATTTCCAGAGAACAGAAGATGGCACAAAGCTGCCATTAAAATCAATTACATGGGTCAATGTTTTTATTAGAATCTCTCTCAAACTAAGTCATCAGGATGACACTCAGTTATTTCCCTGTGACCTTTTTTTAAAATTTTATTTTTGTGTGTGACCAAAAGACACTATTAAAAAAATTCAATTCAAGTCCTAAAGACAAAAGAATGCCTTCGCCTCACAGGTAATCCTCACATTTCCATTTTACTTTACTAAAGACAACAACCACCTCAATAAAAGAGAAAGGAAAGGATTAGTCTCCTTGAGAGGCAATGATTTTTGGGAGGTAGTGCAGAGATGAAGTTGCCAGAAGTGAAAAAATTGATGCGGGAGGGTGAAAGGGAGGGGAGAGAGAAAGAGAAAAAAAATTATGTCAATAGTGTGACCTATTACAATATTGATAAACATAGGCAGTTACATGGGAAATTCAATGTTACCCTATCTACCAGTAGATAATGTGAGGTTCTAATACACAATATTCACAAATAAACCTTTCTCAGAAACAAACAGGTTTGCTGTATCCTGCACATACAATTTCAAAGGCTGATGCAGAAAGTTAAGGTGGGCTGTAAGCCAGATCTGAAGCAAAGTTACAAAATGTTAACAAGTAACTAGAGGTTCACGTTTGGGACACAGCATTTTTTCAATCCTTCCTGCCATTAGTAGCGGAATTCATGTCAAGGGGAGCCTGAAGTAAATGGTCACAAAAACAATACTTATAACTGAACTAATTCTCAGCATCACAGATGCTCTGAGCATACTGGGGTCTTGATCTGAACACTTTCTGAAACATAAAAGAGTAATGTGAAAAATTTTATTCTGACCAAATAACTGTTCATAAATGTAATTGGTTAGCAACATTAAACTCTTATCTCAGACTATTGATGTAAAACATAAGGAAACAAATTTGAGGAAGACTAGTTGAACATTTCATTCAGAACCCCTTTGGCCAGCAGGATATTCTTCAGCTAAAGAAGACCAACACAAACAGGAGTGGATGTGCTTGGATTAAGCAGAATTTTCATGTTCATCAGAAGCCCTGAGCCACCAGGGCTTTACAGATGTTTTAAGCAGCACATTCAATCTGTGATTCTTTACCAAAGCCTGCAAAGGTGTTGGCCTCAATAACCAGAGGCAACTCAGGTGACTAAACCAGCACATCTGAGCACTAGGGATGTGAGAGAGAAAGGATGGGAATGCAACCAAATACTGACAAAAAGAATTCCAGGGCACTTAACATGTATTATAATAATACATAATAACAACATATTGCAGGGATACCTCTATAAATTACCTGTAAGCTGATCTTTGTGCGCTGGTGTAATTTAGGAGGTCATATAATAAAAGATTTTACTCACCTTCAATATAAAAGTCTGCTGTGTTCTGGTGTCCATTACAAGCAAAACCTAAGCAAAAAGTATTCAGAGAAAATACTTAAGATTCACATGTGTAAGCTAACAAAACATAGTTCTTAAATCTAATGTTGAATATTCTTACAAAGAAAGTGATACAAGCAATTCAAAAATTAAACCCCTGCAGCATACAGACTTGATAAGCAGTCTTTTTTCTAGCAAAGAAATGACTGAGGATATAGATCACTAAAATTAGGGTAACAACAAAAAAAATGGGATTTATTTAGAGAGAAAAGTCTGGATGGTTTTGCTGCAGAGAGAACACTTACAGCTGCAAAGAGCATCTCTGTTAGCAGTGCATCACCTCTACTGAAAGCACTTCAAACACAGCAATGAGAGAAGCACTAAATAACTACATTCTTAGCAAGCTCCATTTGTTTATGTGTTGAAAACAAAACAAACAAAAGGACACATATGTGTGTATATACACTTAGGAAACCATCTTTAGAAAGCTGGAACCCTCTGCCTTCAAGTCACCCGACTCAGGAATTAACTGTTTTCAAACTCTAAGAACACAGATGTGCTTGAAAAGCTCCAGCTGCAAGACAGCCCCACAAGCAGCATAAGCACAAGCTCAATCTTCCTGTAGGAACAAGAACAAGAACAAGAACAAGAGTGTGCCCTCACTGTTTACTTACAGCAGACATTGTAAACTTCCAGTAGAAACATTCATATAGTTATACCAAAATACTTAGGCTGCAAAAATCATACCTCTAAAAGGCTTCTTTCCCATGCTGGCACTGGGATTACCAAACTCTAAGTTCAACAGACAAGATGCAGCAACTCCAAGTGAACAGACAAGGTGCAGTGAAGACCAAGCATTGCATCCAGAAAGACTTCTTGCAGAGGAATGAAATGTCAGGAGCAACATAGCATCATCAGGTGGCAAAGGACACCACCACACACAGGCTCCCTTACCTCCCTGCTGCAATTGCTGCAGAGGGGCAGCAATGCAGCCATGCTCTGCTGTCTCCAAAAGGAAGAAACCTTTGCTCTTTGGGATGGTAGCATTCAAAACCTACTTCTCTCCCCACTGCATCTCAAACATGAGAAAGAGAACTGAAGTCTTTTCTAATCATTTCTCTCTCAACATATTTTACCAAAACAAATGAAGTGACAGACTCTTCCCCATCTCAAAGACCCCCTCTTTTACTAGGGTTGCACCCAATTTTAAAAGCTTTTCTGTATATTCGGGGAGAGAAAAAAAAAAAAAAAAAATCAACAGAAGTTGGTGCTACTGAGATTTTTTTAACAAAGGAGTGACACACAGTTACCATGTCAAGGGCATGGTATGGAAAGGCAAGTGTGCCCAGACCGCTGAGTGTGCCAAACAACTTTTAAGGCCTCTTACCTAGGGCTCCCAGAAACAGTGGAAACCAGCTACATAAATAACAACTGTGAAACTGGTTTTGTTTACTGATGTTTTAAGATGTTTAAGAAGTTTACACCTTAAAATTAAAGAAAAACCCAAAACCACACTGACCAACTAAAGAAAACCAACAGAAAAAAATAAAAGCCACTTTACAAGAGGTGCCAAAAGAAGATTAAAATGGTTTGGAAACATCTATGTGTTTACAATCACTCTCCTTTCTCTTCTCCCAAGTTTGTTTGCAACTAGACACTGTTCACATTGAGGCAATAAATACGAGAACATATGTGATTTTTTTTTTTAAATGTGCCCTTTGACTGTCAATATCTCCCAAACAGGTGTTGGCTAAATGATTATAAATTGGCCTCTGGATACACCTCTTCAACTGAGCCGTACAGGACTGGTGATAATATAATTAGACCTAAAAACATCAGGCTGGTGAATGCGTTCCATCTGTTTGGCAATAATGTTTAGTTAACAATAGTCTTTAAAAGAAGCACCTTCAACTTCAGTTCTTAAAGTTATTTATAGGGCCATTCTTAACACACCAGCACTCTTGCTAACAAGAGCTTTAGCCACTTGGAAATTATTAGCCATACGGCTGTATATGGAAAGGAATGGCAGCATTTAACATCTGTATCTATCCAGATTTACAAGCATGAACCTCATTTAAAGTCACTTCTTAATGAACAGTTCCGTGGTCTGTATTAATATTATAGTTGCATGCACAAAGATCATAAGGAGCCAAACATTTTTTTAATACCAACAGTAGGCCAATCAGTAATGAAGCTGTCAGCATAAAGGACAGAATAATAGCTTCTTTAACCCTCAAATAGGATTTGTTCATTTGTAGAGTAGAAGACACCAATTTAAAAACTGCTCATGGGTTTGCTCACCTTTATAAAGACAAAAATCTAATTTGGTACTAATTTGATACAATTGTCTTTCCAATAAAAGGCTCCTAAAGCCATCTTTTATTCCATGATAAAACAACTGCTATAACTAAAACTGTCATGAAATAATTACCTTTGATAGCATACCTTATTGCACAAATACAATTAATGTATTCCTCCCTTTCATTTTTCACACTTGCTTATCAGCACTGTATTAGCATATGGTGCAACAGAAGAGATTACTGAGCCCTCGCCCCGTAAGTTGAGGTATAGAACCACGACCACTAACAAGAATAAAGCAGACAGCAGGTCCCTGTAGGGTAACTTCATCTGCTGTTATATTGCAGCATCCACATGAAAGTAGCAGCTACAGTTTTATACCTGCAATAACAACAACTAATATCCCTGTGCCTTTGAGGTTAACTACCTAGATGGACTACCCAGTCCAACTAACCAGCTCTTTTGTTTTGCCTCCCATCAAGTACCTACTTTCCCCAAGTGATTAACACCTCATTCACAGCTCCACTTCATTTTAGGGACAATTACTTCTTTCTTGATTCAGTACCAACCTTTGGCAAAACTGTTTACCTCAAAACCGACTCCAAGAAGCCCAGGAAGAGCCTTGGAAGTAACTTGAGAAATTCATGTAGTGATGGTCCATTTGGCCCTGGCAGACTGCAGACCTTACGTGGGCCCACCAAATCAAACACTTGTTTCAAGGGAAAGCAGCCTGCATGCATTATTGCAAAGATGGGGTTTAACCAGGTTCTCCCAGGTAAATAAAGGACTACGTGAATGGGCAAGTGGCTATCAGAAAGCCATTTCACGAAGGGCTAAGTCCAAGAAACAGAGGGTTCAAGTATATTTGCTTGAATTTTTATCACACCCAGAGCAGAGAAAGAAAGGTCAGCAGCTCTTGGATGCATTACAACACTGCTGCAGAAGGGCAAAACTGTACCCCTGCCACTGACCCAGGTGCCAGCTTACTCTCCTCACCTCATGCTTTACAGCCAATTTATAGATAGAAGTGCACCAAGTCTCCTGTTTGCATTCCTTCACACTTCTCTCCCATTGCAAAAGTGCTTCTGTAATTCTAAGATTTCCTTTTAAAATGCAAAGTGACAAGTTCCCACGCTAATGGCACAATGGGGCAAAACAGGATTCCACAGAGCATTCACTGGGACAGAACTCTGTTATTCTCCAGAGCAGATCACACAGAGATGCTAGCACTAGACTAGGCTACTTCTGGCTCACATAAGCTGACAAAACCTCTTTCACCATCTAAGTTGTAATATTTAATATCTCCTAACAACGAACGAGCTGTTAGCTGTAACATTCAGCATCCTGTTTCAGGGAGCAGGGAGAAGAAGGCACAGCAGGGCACTCCTCGGCACTGAGCAGCTAGGCTGTAACACAAAAGGAGACAAGGCAAAAATCCTCTTTGTAATACTAATGGACGAACAGAGTCAAGGTCCACGTTTCACGCTGGCTCTTATGGCACTGTTGCTTACTCATTCTTTCTCTATTTTTTTGCACTGACAACCACCTCAACATGGCCAAAAACACTGAGACACAAAGAGCAATTACCACAAATAAATATCTAATGTAAATAAGGGTCTTCAGCAGCACAGACATCCTAATTTTGTACAAGCGCTGAAGCTCTACGGAACATCCCAAAAAACAAGTGAACGCAGCAGCACCGCATGACAGCATCTCAGTAAAGTGCAGATAGCAATACCCCTCTGTGATTCCAAATAGGATTTCTTACTTGTGAATTCTTTTTTTTTTTTTCCTAAGTCAAGGGTTAATTCTGATGCTGACAGCAGCTACTTAAAAAAATTAGCTTCTTAGATTTGATTTACAGTGTATCCAACAGCTTAGAGGAAAATAAATTAAATTCAATTCAATATAGGAGGTACAATTAATTGGAGAAAAATAAAATAAAACCTGCCTGGTAAATAACCATAGTCTAGCTTTAAGAAAACAGTTAATTTTAAGATCCTATAAATGCACAGAAATTAGCAAATGTTTCGGTATGCTAATTTTTTTTAATTAAAAGATATTTCTGCAGTAAAAGCTCTTTCATATGCAGTACTGATTCTTCATCAAACGTTAAGTTTCCAACTTAACACCAGTATAGCCGGTGGCAGCCTGAAGGTTTACCATCTGCTGCCACCCAAAGTCACGGTGGCCACCTTCAGAACATATGCATCAAAGCCCTGAGATAAGAGACTGAAGGAATACTGCAGAAGTCAGCATAAGGGGGAGCACAGACCCAGGGGCAGGCAACAGGCAAGTCACCAGGAAAAAAAGAACATGGTGAACCAGCAGTCACCCCACCGAGCACCCAACCAAGGTCACGGGGGACAGCACTGGGACAACCGAGGACTGCTCTGAACTGCGCTGCTCTCCGCAGGTGGCTTTAACACTAACGCACAAATCCTGCATGCTGCAGACATCTGCTTCCCCAGTTACCCTTCCTTTTCTGGGATTTCTCCCCCTCTCCCCCTTCTCCCCTGCCCAGCATCCCCATACTGATTTTTTTCCTAGTTTCTGTTCTTTCAGGACATAGCACAGAACATACCTGTGTTTTTTATTTACCGGAGCAGCTTTTAACACTAATCAAAACAAACATGTCAACACATTTGCTTACAAAAATGTGACTTTAAGTTCGCTAACACAAGTGAAAAATACCTCGTGCCTGATCAAAGAAAATGGAATAGGATCTCTTACTCCAGTACCAGATAGCAGAAAGGTTTCCAAGACAAACCACGACTAAGGGATTACTTTAAAACCAGCTCCATTTTGTTATTAAATTGCTGCTCTACACTTAAAACACATCATGTAATATTGTCACCAGTGGGCCACCTATTCACTCTGGTCCTTATCTGCTAAACAAATGTACCCTTATCACAGGACAGATACTCTAACAGAAGTCCTACAAACTTGAATATGTTATATAAAATGATCACCTGGGATTTTTTTCCTGTGTTTACCCCACCAGGTGGAAAATGCTGTACTGACAGATTACAAGGAACAAGACAAGTCATCCACCTGATCCTAAGCACAAGTATTTGGGACTGCAAGAAAACCTCAGCTGGGGCTGGAATACAGCTGGGTGCTGCACTCAGGACACGGCTGTGTTGATGGGCAGGAGCAGGGGTGCAATTCCTCCTGCTCTCCTCAGCTGTGCCAGCTGTCACAAGGCTACCAGGATTAAAAGATCTACTTAACACAGATTTATTCTTGTCACTTTTCAGATTACACCACCCGGACTCTCACTCGTCTCCCTCTGTCGTTACAGAAAGAGATTACATTTGGCTAATATGTATGAAAAATGTGATTATTCCTTATCCTTGTACCTGTGCAATATGAATTATCTTCAGTTTGCAATTATTCCTCTTTTCAAACCATTATTCTAAGGAACTTACAGCCCGTATATTCTATGACTTGCAATAATAGTGTACTTATAAGACAAATGGTGCAGCTTTAAATAATGAAAATGCTAAGAAAGCAGCATATATTCAAATTCGAATTTTTAAATACTTTGAATTGGTTGGTAACAGAAAGTCCATTTTCTTAAAGTAAACTAGAAACTGGCCAATAAATTACAAATGGTGAAATATTAACCTAGAAAATATATCTGGCAGGTTTTACTAGTGAAAGCATTTTACAATATGAAATGCCACTGGCATCCCGGAGTAATTGCCTGGCACCAATTATGTACTAAGCAACTTAGGAAGATAAACTTAAATAACTTTGGCTTAAAAAAAAAAAAATTTAATAATTTATTTCTTTCTAAAGGCCACAAGATACATATAGTACAGCCTGCAGAAGAAAGTCCAACAATGTAATTTCTTTTTTCTAAAGGCAAGGGCAAAATTTGCATTACTATACTATTACTATAGTGAGACAAACAAGAAAGAAGCTAGAAAGAAGCTAAGGGTTACAACAACAAACACTCAGAAATGTTCAGATTTGTGTAAATGGAAAGATTTCAGGAAACAAGTGACAGGTGTTTGAGGGCAGGGAAGAAGGGACAGGGCTCTTTCCAGCTGGCAGAGAGACTACGTTTTAAAGTTGAGCAAGCTTTGTTACTTGGGACTTGAAACCTGACTGTAGTTTAGGAATAAT
>NW_008237239.1:13880455-13922118 GCF_000691975.1 Corvus brachyrhynchos | reverse complement strand
TGTAGTTGATTTGATTATGTAGGACTTGGCAAGCCACTTAAGAAACTAAAATTATCGAAACATAAAAGCAGCTCTTAAAAGTTTATTTGCATGAATAGTTACTATTATTACTCAGTTTCAGATTTTCAACCTTTTTGCCATTGCTATTTTCCATTATGCCCCGTTTGTAGGTACATTCCAGATCCCTTTCCCCCACAGCTCTTAGGCACACACAAGCACTTACTCAAATCCATAAGATGATCTAAAGATGCTTGACAGAGTGCACCTGAGAGCCAGGGGAGAGAAAACATCTGCCACGGTCAACTCAGTTTCACAGCTGCAACAGTCTTTAATCACACCTCCCAATAAAAGGCTGAATATTTAAGTTACTAACAAACACTAACAGGACGTAGTTAGCTATGTCTGTTATTCACGCACAACAACACACATGCTGCCATAAGAAGGGCCCATTCCTCCTTCCCCTCTGATTAAATTTCATCAGAACTAGCCATGACCTGTTTGAATTCAACTCTGGGTCTGCAGATTATGCATGTGAAGCTGACATATATTCTACATATTTCTGCTTTTTGGCACTTTCACTCATTAAGCAGACAAGTAGTAATCACACTTTATAAATAATTAATATTAGTTTGGTTCTCCTGCATATTTTTAAAGTCACTTCATCAAAATGTACACCCACCAGAGTTAGGACTTCTCACAACAGCATGGGAGACACAAAAAACCCTCTATATTCAAGATTAACAGAATTGCTTCCATTTTCTAAAAACAGTTATCTATCTCAGAAACTCCCAAAATAATTTCAGCAAGACCTTGATGAGAGTACATTATTTTATTAGGTTTCATAATAAAGCTTAACAAACAAGCTCAAACGCATGGACAGCTGTGGAAGAACTGAACACAGCCACACCAGCCTTGATAGGGGACCAGGGGAGGGCATAGAAGAGACATAAATGACAGCCATTGGTTACACAGGCATAGTTATTACTTAATGCACTCTGCTTTCAAGATGAATCTTTAAATTGAATGAATCTAAATAACAGAGGCTTCTAAAGAATAAGAAATTGGGTTTGAAACAGCATTGTGAAGGTATCCAGCAGCACCATAACAAAGTCGTTTCTTTAGGGGCCAGCTGTAGCTTCAAAGGAGAGATTTGCCTAGGGCAGAAACTCAGCACAGAACCTGCAACCTTGATTTTTAATTAGGCAAATTTTGAAAGCAGAACTCTTTCCTATTCCAAAAAAGAAGTTTTCTACTTTAAGGTGCATGAGCTTATTAAACTATTGATCATTTGTGGTTGGTGATAACAACAGCTACAATATTTAGGTATTTGTTTTCAATGCAGTACCTCTGCTGACACTAATAAGAGCTTTGCTGCCCAAACAGCAGCACCTCACACTCCACAACGTTTGCAGGCCAAAAGCCACCTTTACAATTAGATTACACCTCTATTCCAGAAACCTACTCACAGGCAGGCTCTGTACATATTAAACATATAAAATACCTGCAAACACCACCTCATTAACTTCTGACACCATGAAGTGAGCAAACACAGCAGCAGCAGCACTCAAAAAAAAAAAAAGAATGGTTTCCTCAAGCAAAACCTAAGTCCTCTTTGGTCTACTAAAATAGTCAGATTTATACTACAGCGTTTGCATGGGAGCAAAAGTAGAAGGGTGGGAGGCAAGGCAGTTATAGGCATTCTTCCCTGAATTTTCACAATAATTCAAGGAGTTTAAAAATGCTAAGATCTCTAACTCTCTCAGATTTAGCAGAAAAGGGTCAAGGCAACAAAAATTATTCAGGTGACAAGGAAGGTGAAAGGGCAGACAGGGAAAGAAAGACTGCACATTGGGAATAAACTAGGCTAAAATTAAATATCTAATCATTCTGCCTAGTCTAAAATAGTTTGAAAAACCCAGAGTTTCAGGTAGCAACAAGCATTTTGTCTGTGAAAATGAAGCCAATTCAAAACACTTCAAGAGGCTTCAAAAGAAGAACAAAGAGTGACATTACTCTAAGGGAAAGCACTGAACCTTTCAGCATTTGAATGAGGGAAGGTTAACAGCTGGTTTTGTCGAGGCAGCACTGCAGCAGGCAGACACCACTCTGGGTTTCAGCAGTGGGAGGACAAGTCTGCAGACCAACCAACACCATTTTTAAGTCAGTGTGTTCAAGCCAGTCTTGCACAGGGTTAGTCAAGCCAGCAGTTACAATGCCAGAGGCTCATTACAACTCACACACCCATTTTCTGCTGAAACCAAAGCAGCTACCTTAGGGTTAGAATGGAAGATTATTTTCAGGCAAAACTCTGCATGGCGCTGAACAGTTACAGTTACAGCCCTGTGCCCAAAAGCATGGCATCTTCAATGCTGGCCCTGAAAATCAAAATCCATTTTCAGGAACAAGCACGCTCTGTCATCTGCCTGGCTCCAGCAAGGATACTTACACACTGATTGGATTTCTCCATGATGTGAGCTTTAGGGCATATGGAAGCAGAGAAGGAGTGAAATGACAGTGATGGTGAGGAAGGAAGAGAGATGGTGCTTTAAACCAACGGCAGGGACATCACCTCCAGCCCACAGATACATGTGCACACTTCTGCTTCACATTCACATGCATTTTGTGTATGCATTATAAAACCAAATAAAATATTCTCCAGGCACAGAGCAGGTTTTCATTTGCCTCACAACTTTACAAACACCTAGAAATATATGATCAAAAGCAGCATACTCAGAATAAGGCTAAGATTGTGACAAGAGAATCTGAAAGTAGGAACGCAGAGTACAAAGACATCTGAAAGAATCCTGCTCACTTTTCTACATAATAATTAAACATGAACTCTGAGCCCCATGATACTGTTTACACAGGAGCATTCCAGCTGTATGCACAGGCCTGCTACTCCTTGCATACATCTCCAACTCTGGGAATCTTGCATTTTTACCATCATTAGAACCCTGATTCAAAGATCTGGACGTGTTCAGCTCACACCTGGGACGCTTACTGAAACTGCTCAGAGAGAGCTAAGGAGATCTGGTACCACCAAGGACTCCAAAAGTTTCATTCTGATCTTTTCCAGTAGCTGTTCGTTATCATTACACAAGAATGGAGATACCAAAAAAGTCTTTCTTGATCCATTTCCAGCACTTCTGCAGGCTCACTCTGTCAGGCTAGTTCACAGAAACCATGCCTACTGCACTAATTTAATTAGCACCTACTAACAGGTGCTACAGATAGGTGGTCTTTCCAACATGTCTCTCTGATATGTGTACAGAGTGGTATACAGGCTAAATTCTCTACTTAAAACTGAGGCAAGAAGATACAATGAATATGAAGTCAGAGCTTAGAAAACATTGTATGCTATAAAAACAACCATAATACCTAATATATACAACCCTCTGAGGAGAAGTTATCAACTTATGCACACAATTACAACGAAACAGGCAAAGAAAAACAAAAACCAGTCCCAATAGCTAGGTTCAGTCCAACAAGAAAAAGAAACCGAGAAATACAGACCTCAAGGGATGAGCCACAGGTTTTTGATGTACGTTACAAATGCATAAATTGACCGTGCATCAGTAGCTCATGCACAAACCAGGGACTACATAAGGAACTATCAAAAGGCACAAGGGATTTGGCACAGCAAAAAGGAAACGAGCCGTTACAGTCTGCATTAGCCACTGTCACACTGCTGAATAATGCATCATCTTAAAAGTATTTGGTAAGGTGGTAACTGATCAGCATTATCAAAACAACCCAACAATTCTTCTGGTCTCTTAATTAGGCTTGCAAAAAGATCAGTATGGTCCTTTAGTGTTTACAGACGGGTATTATCCTGGGATTTTGGAAGACATTATTTGCATGACTCAAAAATAAGCTTGGCTTCATTGCTGAATCTCTCTCTTGGCAAGGGATTTCAATTCTGAATTCTCAGGGAAGGAGAACAATTGTGCGTGTGTGTGTCCCCAGTTCCCATTTCAAGTAAAGAGTTCAAAAGTAAGAATTTCTACCCTTCTATATTTCAAGTATCTACCAGATTGTTCAAGTGAAAACACATCAACTTGTCCTTACCCCAGAATGGCAACTGTGATTCCATTTTTGAAAAACAGGCCTCATCCCATCGAATGCTACCAAACATGTACCTTATCCTTTAGCTCAAATACATTTTGCATGACCTTACATGAATTGCTTAGATAAAAGCCTTTTTTTATTCTACTTTTGTTATTTTAAAGTGCAGATGCATTTGAGTCATTTTCCCCTTTTGTTTCATATCCTTAAGATCCACAGCTTCAAAGACAAAATGTCAGCATGCAGTCGATTTATGACTGAATTCTTGAAGAGACACTGAAGAATTACCTTGTCAATCACCCCAAGGACTCTGAAGGTCTTCAGTTCCTCGGCAGGGCTCCTTAGGTTCCAAGAGGGCCTTGAACTTAGTGATCCTGGAGGCTAATGGAAGATATCAAAGATTATACATCAATCAGGGTGGTACTTGAAGGAAGACTGCCCGCTGAAGCAAATGCCAGGCCGAAGGAAACTAAATTTATCATAAATCAGAGAGACTGAAGATGAAAGGAGAAGTTTTCTGTTTGTCCTTAGCGGGGGGAAAAAAAACCAACTTGCAAGTAAATAAAAGTCGACATAACACTGAAAACAAAATTTCAAAAAGAAAAATGCAATGAATTTTTATCTTTTCTATGCTTAATGGAACCCAGCAATTGATTACTCAGTTCTTACCACATAATAATAATCAATCAAAGCCTTACAGGTATTCAGGGTACAAAATAATTCAGAGATCACTGAGGAGGAGAAAGCAAATTAGAGGCTTTTTAAATCTGAAGAACATAAAATATAGAATTATAAACAGGGTTCTCTTGCTCTCTGGTGAGCTTTATGAAATCGTTTTAATAATAAGGTGCACAACAGAAATGACTCCTAAAGCTGCCTTAGAAAAAAGTAGCTAGCTATGCATCATTAATCTAGAAATTAACACCACAGCAAGAAAATTGGCAGGTGCTAATTATTCAAGTAGTTAATTCACTAATACACATAGATGTTTGTCCATACTGTGGTTCATAGTTTCTCAGAGCAAACTCAAAGCTTCCATGTCAGAGGGGGAAAGACGTTTCAACTGGAAGTCTTTTGGGACAAAGATCAACCTCTAAAGCATCCCATATACCTCTGGCATGTGAACAAACATTTTCAGCAGTTTCTAGTTGCCAGCGGAGAGAATTCATTAGATCTTCCTCCAAAAATTCAACATGTAGCTTCTACTAGAACCACAGACCTGTATGTCTTCCTCACAAATAAGGTAACTTCATTTCAGAGCTGTTGAATGCCAAACTCCTTTCAAGCATAACCTGGCCTCCCCATGTACATTTCTATCACACAAAGGTGCAAAGAAAGAGGAAGGTGAAACTCCTTGATTTCTAGACTTCCAAGAGGAAAAAGCTGTTTTTCTAATTTGTCAACATTCTGAGGCAATATTTAACGATTATGTCACAAAGGAAAATGGCTGGTAAGCAAATATGCTGTGGATGAAATGCTTAACTATCAGGAAAAATCAAAATTTTTTCCCTTATGATGAGAAATTCCAAGATCCTGATCTAGGCAGAGCCACTTCCTGTCCCCCTATTTTTTCTTCCTCAGACATCCTTACTGTGCTATCCTCAAAGGCTAAAGCAACTCCTCAAAGCCTTCCCCAAAACTGAGCCCATTCACGTTGCCAGTCAAAAACATTCTCTCCTTCCAAATTCCTTCCTAAAAAATCAGTACTTATTTAAGTACTCATTGCCCACAAAATCCAAAAGGGCCATAAACACATGTTCAAAAAGCTTGGAGAAAAGTGCGTTTTTCTGTGCTCAGCGTTTAGGAGTTGATTAGTTATCTTCATTTATTTGTCTGGGTCTGATAATAGTTTTGTCATGTAAACCCTGCCAAGCAGGAGTACCAACAGCAGTTAAAACAGCCCAGATTCTAGAATCTAAAACTAAAGGCTTTAACAGGAAGAAAAACAAAAAAAGAAAACTCTACATGAACTTTTTTCTCCAAACCTCATTTCAGTTCCACATTCCAGCAAGCTGTTGGAAGTATTTTGAGAGTGTGCAATTTTTCTGCAATAATGAAATACTTCCTTTGAAACAAAGAGTTGTGCTAACACAGTTTATTCATGACAAGATTTCAAAAGCATTCTAAGGAATACATTTAAAGGAAGAGAATATTTCCTAATCCTCTAGACTACTATAAAAGACTTTCACTCCTATCTGCTTGCTATTACATTTTATAATCATTCCTCAGTAATCATGCTTTTAAAATTTTCTCTTATGAAAAACATTTCAACCATAAATTAAGTTCATACAACTCTACAGAAGTTAATAGTTGTCTAATAATGCTATACAATCAGATTTCTTCATGCATCCTATCCAAAGAGCCAGTATATTTATTTTAGGTCCTCTAAAATGTGACCAGTGGTGGCACAGTCAGTAATACTGTGTACACACACTGTTTTTTATATATGTGCTCTAACATCACTTCTTACCTTAAAAGGATTTACAATCACATCCACATCTCCACAGCTCCCAGCAGGCTCTCCATTTTTATCGGTTTTGCTCTTTACAGTACTTTGGTTTCACTGTTTCAAAGTCTAATAGAAGAGCCCAGTGATGGGGAGGCATCACATTCTGTTGTGAAGCAGGCTGGAAGCAAACTCTAAATTCCCAGAACAATTCCCAAAACTACAGCAATTAAGCACTCTATGAAAGAGCCTGCTCCTCTGAATAGAGTAAAACTCCAAGCTCAGCATCTAAGCAGCAATAAGGAAAATAACTAAAAACCCCCACTCTCATCAAAAAAGAGAGGAACAAAAAAAAAAATACAGGAAGGAGAATAACAAAAAAAAAATCAAAAGCTTAATTTGCCTTTAGAAATGAGACAAACATTCTGGACAAAGTGGCAGGCTACCTCTGCCTGCAGCAGGCCTTCAGCAGCCTGTCCAAATGCTCAGCATGCTGCTCAGGTATCCCAGGATCTTCTCTGTTGTGGTCAGGCCCTCTCTATTTCCAGACTACCTCTGAGCTGCATTGCTGGATTTATCTGAGTGAGGACAGGCATCAGCAGTTCCTCTCCCACCATCACCTTTTGGTTACCATGTGTAAACTTCAAGGAGAAAAGGCTGATGCTTGTTGTGATGCTCCTGCAAGGACTGAGCAGCCTGTGGCCACTGCTTGCCTTTGGAAAGCTCTAGTTTTGCAAGCTACACAAGGCCATAGCTCTTGCCTCAGCTTTGGCATCACTGCTAGCAGTTATAAGAGCAGAGGGAGACAGAGAAGTACTCTACCAGTCAGGTAAAGGAAAGGGCATTTCATATTAACCTCATTTAAGGCAAGAGCACTATCCCCAGCCCAGTGACACAAATACCATTTGATGGGAAATCACGGAATATCCTGAGTTGGAAGAGACCCACAAGGATCATCACATCCAACTCCTGGCCTCACACAGGACAACCCCAAGAACCACACCATGTGTACATCTCAGGCTGGGGGCACCCCAGCATCTGTTGTGGGGTTCCTTGCACCCCTCTACTTCCTGGGATGCTGTGAAACATGAGGAATGGTGGAGTCCTGGTCCTTCCTTGGTTGCTCAAAGCAATCCATGTGATGCCCCTTGCACTGGTCTCTCAAAGCTTTCCCAGCACAACCACAGTTTTCCCTGCATTTCCCTCGAATTAAATATTTGATCTTTATTTTCACCTCTTCATTCTTGCACCCAGAAAGCTCCGCTCATTTAACTGCTAATGCTGCCACCTTTGACATCAGTCACCACAGAACCTCAGCATAAGAAAAGAGAACTTTCATGAACACCAGTGCAGACCTGCACATCAAAATGGGATCTCCCCTTGCCATTCAGAGGTCTAATTCTGATAATTTTAGTAACTATCTACCTGTGGCATAGCCAGACCTTCACTTGCAGCAAGGAGATGCCTTGTTTTGATGCAGATACACTGGTGTCTGCCTCATGGGTGTGACAGTGCTTCCAGCTCTCCTGGTCTGGCAAACATCCTGGCTCCTTCCTCTCTCTGCACCAGGAGAAAACCAGGTTGGATTTCTGCCTGCATCTGAACCAGGCAGAACTACAGTGTGCTTAAGAAGGCCCTCAGTGAGCACCAGTTGGGGAATGCACCTTGTCTGACGCTGGGACACACCTTGGATGTGATCCTAGAAGTTGAGACTGAATCTCTTATGTTAAATTTATATCTCACAGAACTATGCAGTGCATTTTCTTTATACTTCATGTAATTTTCATGCACATTTAATGAGAATTTTAGGAAGATATCTTATGGAAACCACAAAGACTGCTTCTTCTGTTTGGGCATCAGGCTTGCATGCACCTCTTGTTACTAAATTGCTTTGAAAATCAAAAATAATTGACATTTTAAAAGACAACAGCTTTCATAATGGTACAAAAAGAAACAACTCTGAATATACAAAGTCAGGCATAAGTAGAATCAGAACTAATTTCAAAGAGGGAAAATATATGCTTTATAAAAACTACCAAAGTTAAAATGGTCCCACAGCCTGTACAAGCAGCTGAGCTGGGCTTTGCAGCTGACAGCTACGCAAGACTGCAGCTTTCTGATGGTCAATCCAGTGTGATTCAGAGGCTGTTGCTGCAGCTCCCACTCAGGCTTGGAGGAGGCTCCCCAGAGATGCTACTTATAAAGGGGCAGAGGAGAAAATGCAGCTTGAGAATCTGCAAAATGACCCAGTGCTGCTCTTACAGAACACTCTGGAGCACTTGTCCAAGAGACAGTCCTTGAGGCTGCTGTGCTACACCAAAGGAAGAAGAAGAAGAAGAAGAAGAAAAGGACAGCATTTGCTGCAGCTTGGTTTTCCAGAAGGCCCACACACCTGTTTAAAAGCTCCAGCAGCTGTCTGCACATCTCCTACTCTTACGGGTTTCTCAATGTTTATAGGATACTCAGATATGTTCCCAGCTCAAGGTCACAGTTGTGTCAGTTCCCTACATTTCTTGTAAGCCCTCTACCCACAACCTTTCTTTAACAATGCCAAAGGTTCTCCTTCACCACCTTCTTGTGTTCCTCTCTTCACCACTTGCACTTGCCAGCAGAAGGGTGGTTGCTAAGGATGCTATCTTAAGAGAGTTACACTGCTGAAAAGTAACAAAGCACTGTTGTTCTTTATTTGGTTTCCATGGCATCAAAGACAATTTTGCTTCTCAGCTCTCAAATACCAGACTTTTGCCTTCTTAGGGAAATCTGGTCTTCAAAGAGGCAAGGGCCTGGCATTTCCAGCCATGAAAGAATGGCTTGCTTCCTTCTGCCTGAGGCCCCCAAGGAAATGCTTTACCTTCATGTGCTGTTCAGATGGCAAAGGGGGAGCTGGGGGCTCATTTAGTGGGCACAGTCTTTTGAGACTGCTGCAGGTGGCTCAGCACACAGCAGGCATCCCAAGCCTCTGGGAGATCTGATAGGCTGAGAAGTGCAGGACAATAACTGCACCTGCACTCCTGAGCTTACCCCTTCCCTCGCTGGACAGTTCTCTGGCCTGGTGGAGGAGAAGGAAGTAAAATTCCATCTGTAAGAAGGACAGGTCAGCCTAGTTCTGATGCTGATCCCCATGACTGCTCCTTTTAAGGGCACAGTAGGAAACACAAAGCCGCCTACAGCAGACAGGTGACAAAGCAGTTCTGCCCTGTGACACCAGGTCACGAACAAGAACACTTTGCCTTAAGTGCCCATGCTCACTTACTAGCCAGACCTCTTCCTCCAAGGTGCAAATGATCTCAACACCCCCCCTGGTCATGACATTCCCTGCACTGAACCAGGCTCCCCATAACAAAACTGCACTCTGCCAGTCCTAACAGGGGCCCAGGCACTGCACTGACCTTACCCACCAAGGACTTAATGTCTTTAGGAGAAGGACACAAAGTATCTGCAAGTTTCCACTGGTATCTCCCAAGAACCCCACTATATATAGATGCAAGTTGTTTCAGTGCACTCATCACTGTCCATATGGAATGGAATAACTCATCCAAACTCCAATATAAATTATAGTAAAAATAATAAGCAGTAATTAAGGTGTAAGAATTCAGGTCTGCTCAGCAGCCAACATGCGGGAAGGGTCACATTCCTCATTTTCCTTAAGACACTAAGCCAGAGCATGCCAATTCTTTGTGGTCCCTACCACTACCCCTACAATAACTTTGAGAGTCAAGTCCTCCTCCCAGTTAACTTTTAGCTATGAACTCAGAGAAAAGCTGTCCCTCACCACAACCATCATGACCCATAAGCACCATCTGCCCTCAATATCAGCAAATTCCAAAGCTCTAACATAAAAGTAAAATTTATGCATATTGAAGAGCAGCAAATAAAGGACATTAGAATACGTGTAAAAACTTAGGACAAAAACAAGGCTAAATCATGGCTACATGGCCTTTTTTTGTAAACAGGAGAATCAGCCAGGTGCAACAGTGTGCTAAACAAGATTTGCCATAATTTGTCAATTTTGAGTTTCCTCACAGAAGGAGAATGGTTTTTTATTCTCTCTGGTTTTTTTTTCTTGTCTTATCCCAATTAAGTCTGCTTTTCTTTGGATCTGCAAAGAAGGCATGTGTCTTATTCAGTACAGCATAAAAGAGGAAATACTTTACCTCTCAAGTTCACAGAGAAAAATGCAACCTATTTCTTCCTCCTTCCCAACCACAGTTAGTTTTTAAACTTATAAAAAGGCAAAAATAGGTTGTTCATGGGTTTTTTTTCTCTTGTTCTTCAGTTTCCAAACACACTGAGGATTCCATTCAATATAGCTTCTTCCCCATTTTCAGGGGTGTTTGACCCAAAGAAAGAATACCTAGTAGGAGTTCATGTCTGTCCAAAATATTAAATTGTTCAAAGTATAGTTCATAGCAACAGCAAGACTCCAAGCCTCACAAAATATATCCCATTTGGAACATCCTCAAAATGTACTTGTGGGCTCTCAACATGAAAAAAATCTAGCCTTAAAAAACCAGTGTCTTTGCTTTTTAGATTTACTTATTAGATAGACACCTTTTAGAAGGGTTCCAATTTTTGCAGCAGTTGTCTCCTTAAAGCATTTTTAGATCTGTGCAAAGTAAGAAGCAATAATCTTCTATCCCTTTTGTTATCCCTTGACATTAGAGAGTCAGGAAGTTCATAGCTTTTATACTTACTGCAATAGGGCAGTCATCAACAATAACACAGTTTAGCATGACTGCAGTAAAAGCCTAAAGTAAAAACAGATAAATCCCAAAGGAACTGTTTAAGGAAGGGCAAGGTAGACATTTATTGAGAGTATCTTAGAACAAGCTTTGTTTGTATTTTGTACAAGTACAGATAAGGGTATTCTGCCCAAGAAAGTGGGAATTAGCACAGAAACTTCTCAAAAATCAAGGAGCTGGTCCCACAAGCATATCCAAGAGAGACATTTGAAAGGATCAGGAAGAACCTTTGCTCTATTAAGTACTTGTTCTGTGGAAAACTATTCTGATTCCCTCTACCCTGTGCTTGACTCACTTCTGATACATCACGATGTGCTAGGCTACAGAAACCAACAGGTTTCTCACTCCCTACAGGACCAACCAGCATTCTCATAGAAAAGTCATATGAAACATTACATTCCAGTGAGGTTTTCTGCTTTACCTTTAGATTCTCCAGCATGATGAAAAATGTCTACATCATCAACCAAGAGCAGTAGGAAAGCATGTGAAAAGCTGTCCTGTATTAAACCAAGCACTCCTCGTAACATCATGAAGAATCAGAAAGAACGGCAGCTTAACAGAAACACAACACCAAAATACTCCTGAGGCCTCCCAAAAGAGAAATTCTAGATAGTTTTTGAACCTTAAGCTTGAATATGCTTTGCTACTTAATTATACCAAATTCTGGTTCAGAAAAGAATAAATTAAAGCCTACCATAGAAATAGATGCATCTTCTGAGGTTTTGTGGTAGACACTGGAAATTTTTTCAGCACGCATAAGGTATTCTGCAGTCTTCCTTTTCACTGCTTCTCGACGAGTTGGACTTGATTCACCTCAACGGAGAAAAAAGAAGTTATGTTTTCTATAAAGAGACAGGTACTAGATAATCAAAGCATGACTACTTTGAGTCTACCTTTTTGATTTCCTTTGGGTTATTCATAAGCAAACCTAAAGATATGCATCTTCTAAAAATCCAATACTGTGATCCCAGAGTTCCACGAAAATAGCAAATTAAGCCTTGCTATAGACTAAGGTAAACAAAAAGCCTTTCCTAATATTTCTGTGATTTGGTATTTGTTCCTATGGTAACATAAGTAAGAACTGAAAGAAACCACTGATCCAAATACTGTATTCCAAAAAGCAAAATCAATTAGGAAAGACAGAGTAAGATGTTTACAACAAAACAACAAACTTATTTTCTTCCTCGGGTTTCCAGTATGGACTCTCCTAATTATACATGAAGTCTAGAAATGCTATTAAAAGCAAGAAAGCAACTGAGGAGACACTAAGAACTCCTGCTTACAGCTTTCCAGTGCTAGACATTCCCTGCCTCCTGGCTTGGGGTAACACAGGGAGAAAGGAATAAGCACTTGCACCAACTACTTCACTTTTAGATGGCTAAATGACCACTGTATTAGTTCTAATCTACCCAGACTCTTGGTGAGAACCCCATGACACCACACTAACTCTGGATTCACTCTAAAGCTTTCAGTTTATGTTTAGGCATTCCCATCCTGAGCAATATTGCTGTAACAGGCTCAATTTGTGATGGCAACACCCAACCAGCCAACCACCAAGCACAGATAAGGGACTGTGAGATACAATTGTTACAGCAGAGAAATGAGATTACTATGCTGAAAAAAAGATAGAGACAACTGTCCCAGAAGAAGACTGAAGGACAGCAGAGACTTTATATGGCCCTGACAGACTCTCCCAGCCCTAACTGAGGCCATCCAAGACTTGCAGAAACAAAGCCTTGACTGTGATGGGCTCTGCACTGCCAGGTGCAAGCCAGCACCTCTCAAACCAATGCTCAAACAGGGCAAGGAACTGCAAGGATATCTGCCCAACAGCTATCCCACATGAAAGACAAGGCAAGGAACAGGAGGGGTAATAAATTAAACACACAAATACACAACCCCCAACCAACGGCAGATAACAGACAATAACGAAGACTGGAACTCATAAGATACTGATCAACGGGCCATGAAAGGAACCAGAGTGTAACCTTGAAGGAGTTTAACCAGAAACTTTGTAACTGATAAGAAAAAAACCAGGATTATTGTGGGTTATCAAGAATGAGTCTCATAAAAAAGAGCAAGCTTATTATGGAATTTCTGACAGAGAACCTACTGTGTGAATGCTTGCATTCAGAAATTACTGCAGGAGGTTTTCAGGGGGCAATTGTGTCACTGTGTAAGACATTGTGAGATTTTCAAGGGCAGAATTAAAGGTAGGGGTCAAGGTGGATTGTTATAAAATAGAGACTCCCTTTCATATCACAACTAGAGACTACCTGAACACACAGAACCATCACACCCAGACTCCAACAAGAGTGAGCAGAAAAGACTTTGGGTCTACTCCAAGTTCTGTGGTAAGTGATCTCTTGTAAATTTTACTATCCACCTCAAAGCAGGAGGGAAAAGTCATTGTCACCTCCTTGGATATGGATGCAGACTGCTCTGGAAAAACCTTTGTCTACACTTGGTTTGGGACAGTCAGAAATTCAGTGCACTTTCAGCATACAATATCACGGCTATATATCAGTATCTCGGTAGCTTCTCTCATTCTAAAGACCTAGGGGAATCTTGGTAGGCAGTTCCCTTGATGGGACTGCCAGTCTTACTCCCATCTAGGATTAAAAAAAAAATAACATCACTCAACTCTTTGAATTTGAAGTTGGCATTATCAAAAGAGAGCAGATACACAGTATTTTTTTTTATAAGTGTGCGTTGCAATTTGCTAAAGCAGGAGTAACTCTCTTGCTTTCATCTGTGCACGTAGCGTTACAGCACCGCAACACCTCCTCCTCATGCTGAGGCACTGGTGAGCACCCAAGTTCTCTCAGACACACCAAGCAGCAGCCACTCAGAGAATACAAGACACCTGCACAGCAACAATGAACTCTTCAGCCAGCATTTCCTCCAAGCAGGCTGGTAGAAAACTGCTAGGGTAGTGTCTAAGGCTATCATAAAAGTCAAGCTTACTGCTTAATTGTTAGTTATGTGTATTTAGTTTGGATGTTTATTGCTTTTTTCCAATGCTTCAGTAATTTTACAGTAATTAACACAAACCAGCTAGGATGTCCCCTTAGAGCTGTCTTTGTTCTCCCTACTTTCACAAGACATTAATTTCAGTTTTCCTCCTACTTTTCCTTCCCAAGTAATTTGTTAAATAACCTTTGCAAACTGTTCCCTCATTAAAATCTTCAGCCATAAAAAAGGGTGTGGACCCACAAAACAACATTCATTCAACAAGTGCTTGCATCGTATTTGTGGATAAGATCATTAACAGTTCAGTCTCCGAATACTTTAACAGGTGGATGATTGAGAATTAGGTTTATGGAAATAGGATTTTGGCTTTTTATTTTTTTGCATTAGTTTAACCAAGAAAATGTAAAAAAACTACACTGCAATACAAATTCCCATTTAAACAGCCAATATCTCACAAAAATCTGCAAATAAATACAGGATATAAATTTAATAAACAAATAAATGCTACTTAAAAAGCCTCAAACACAGACAGTAACAATAAAGACCCCATTAAGCTGAAAATAATCTTAAGCATTTATGCCAAATTCGAGGTCATAGAACTGTCCACTTAAAACCAAATAAATCACTAAAACACAGTACTAGAACAAATCCTTATATCTGACAGATGTCAAAGCTGTGATTCAGACTTCATGCATTTTTTTATGCAATGTTACATTTTGCCATGAAATATTGGGTTTAGTTATGCAAAAATGTGTATTTTCAAAAGCATCAATTTTATTTTATAATAAATTAGGAATAATCATTTATTCCTAGTTAAGAACTTTTGATTTAAATATTGTGTGAGCATATTGAGCTCTTATTTCCATTCTGTGGTTAGCCCACAATAATCTAAAGAGGTACCTCTCTAATTACAATTTAAACTTGAAAGGCATTTTTCTTTAAATGGCAGCAAACAGGAAATATTTAAACTGTGTCAAAGCCTTTGATGAATCTTTACAACTGCTCATAAAAGATCATCCTTCTTAAAATAATATTGATTTTTCATTTATTTTCCCAGATACTAGAAGATTTATGTTTCATCTGATCAGGATCAAAGCTTCTCCCCCCTCCTGATCACTGGGATTAAATCACCAATGTCATTTTACACTTTTTAAAAGTACACTGCTAAAGCAAGCAGCAAGGCTGATCATAGAAACCTTAGAATAAAAACCCCTCAAGATTCCCCATCTCTCTCTCTCCCTCTGCATTTGCTACAGAGCAGCTGTGCCTCACACAGATTCACATGAATGAAAATATTAAGGCGAGAAACCACCCACTTAGTTTATTTTCCATATGACTTTCCTGTAATTATTTTGTAAACTGTTCACACAACAATATATAAAAACATCTGCAAAAACAGGTAATTAATGTGTCAAGCCAAACTAATGCATTTTTTATGGTGTCCATGCTTCGTCAACTGTAATTATAACTCTTTTTAAGCAAATGATGATGTGTTTGTTGCAATGTGCAAGTGGTTATTTTAGATGCTCTGTTTACTATTCCCGCAAACAGAATACAAAAACTCTACAGCTACTTTGTTGCACATATAAGCCTTCATCCCCACACACAAGCACAAGCAGGCTGCTCCCTCATTTTCCAAAGGCTTTGCCTATTTCAAAGAAATAAAAATATCTTAAAATGAAAATTGGCTTTGGAAAGGCTGACCAGGCCACCCGCTGACCAAAGTAACAGGAAGCCAGGACATTAGGACAGCAGCCAATGATTTAAAATTTGTTCTTTAATTTATATCTCTAAAGACAGCTCAGTTACAATATATTTACAAAGACAGATATTCCTAACAACGTTCAAATGATTTTGAGGGTTTGATAGAGGAAAACAGCAAATATCGGAATAATTATGCCATTGAGTTCTTCTGTGACTTGGCTGATTGTTTGCCCATAGTGCACTGATTTGAATGAAAAACACAAAGAGGCAGCACTTCCACAAAGTACAGCAGAGGCATCTGGAAAACTAGCAATATTTTTGTCTTCTGCTCAGAAAGTCTTTTCCCACACTTCACAGTACCTCAAGAGAGGACACACCTTTGAGAGATCAGCTAACTCAATGCTGAACTATTCAGCTCAGTTAACTGCTTGTTCACACATCAAATCTTCTGTAATTCTATCATATAGGAAAATTACTTATGTTTATATAATAACAGCAAAAAGCTGTTGAAAGGGGGTCATATTCAATAAACTTAGACAAAAAATAAAATTGGTCAGTAAAGAGTATGGAAAAAATCTGTCCTTCTTCCCCAAATAATATGGGATACTAACAAGAGAACACATCTCAGATGCACAGAAGTGCTGTCAAACTTGCTCTGCTCCGTAACTATCCTCCTCCACAGATCCAGGATGAAGTCACGGGGAAGATGTGTTCCTCTCTGGATGATAAAGATAGCTTGCCACGAACATATACAAAAAAATTTTCAATAATCAGTAAATCGCGATATGTAGCACCCACCCTGGAATTCTAGATATTCCTTCCTTTCTTTGTGCGTGAGCAGTTCCAAATCATCCCCCTTAAGGTGCTAAGAGGTCTTCCTCAGGAAGGGATAATCTGCCAGGGCAACATAGGTGCACTCCCTACCTAAGTAGGTGCTCAGCCAGGATGGGGATATTTTCACAGAAAAAGTAAGGCCATAAAGTGAGCATTACCTGTCCCAATCCTCTGTGACCTCCTCTTCCTGCTTTTCTCTCAGACTTACTAAAAATATATGTGGGCTGCCTTCCTTTAAAGAAGATATCAGAAGAGATTTGCTCCAGGAAGGAATGTCCTCTTGCAGAACAAGTACAAGGAACTTTGCAAGACTGCCTGTTGTGCTAGCCCCAAACTCCATGTTCTTAACAATTTAAACAGTAAAACTTTCTCTAAATACTGAAATCTTCAATGAAACATTTATAATTGCCAAATCTAACAGCTATAATACCATTTTTTATTTTTAAAAGTTTCTTTATCTTCTTCACAGTCTTCCTGCACATATCACCCAGCTGGATTGCTGAATTTTTCAAAGAATTGCTCTCTATAAAAATGCAAGGGAGTAAGCCTTAAAAGATTTATTTCTTCTCACAATGAAAAGAGGTTTAGCAGCACCTTCCTTATTAGTGGGTAGCCCAGCTGTTATTTTTGCCTAATTGGTTCAAGAGGACCTCTGTTCTTCTTAGGGCAAACACTTCTTACATCATGTGAAGCAGACTCCTTTGTCCATATTAGCCAAACAAAAGCTCAGGCACACCGAAAGTGACAATGCGACTCATAATCCAGCACAGGTTTGTGATGACTTTGGACACAGTTTTATAACCCCCAAATTTATTTCAGGAAGGGGAAAAGCTGCTGATTTTGGAACGAGTCTCCACCAACTTTCACAGGAGGGTGGGTAACCTTTAATTTTCAAACAATTACTTAAGTGAAATGTGGCAGGTGCTGGGGTAGACGGATACTGCAGCATCAAGGAAAGAGCTATAGATTTTAGCAGCAGGTGGGAGTTTGGAATTGTGAAATAAGCCCACTACCTCATCAGCTCCAGTATGCTACACATTATATTAATGGTGAGTTCCTTTGAGGTGCTGATCAAATTCTGCAGCTGAAAAAAACTGTAAACTTAAAAAAATAAGACAAAGGTTAAGCCCATTATGATAAAACAGCTTGAAGTGATCTTTTTTCCTCTTTTTTCTTAACATTTTCAGAGAGTCAAAATTTATTAAGATGCAACACATTTATCAGAACCATTCTTTCTGGCTTTTCTGAAGATTTAGGACGGTACTGTACTCTACCAACCAAGAAGAAAAGCCACTTAGAAGTTAAACCTTTCATATTAAAGCACAAATTTGTGACAGTGAATGAACACCTACAAATTCTTCTTCCCACTTTCCAGTGTGCTGATAACTATTATATCCATATGTCACATACATCATCTTCACCGCAGGTTGCCTGAGACCATTACAGATCTACATTTCCTATGACGTTGCCAGCTCTGCATCCTGTAGAAAACCTTTGGTCACACACCAGTCATGTAAATGTCTAGGTAAACATCTCTCTGGGGAAAAAAAAAAAAAGTTGGCATATTTGCCAAAGTTAAGATTACACAGAAGAATGGTGTGGGTGAAACGTGTTTGAGTGACCAGTAAAGCAGGAGTTGGTAACACTGAAGATAAGAAACGTAACTTGCCAGAAATGCTAACCAACAAACATCTGCTTCTAGAGAAACTCTCATGTTAAATCCACAAGGTGGTGGTAGCTTTTCATGTGCATGTGTGACTACCTGGAAAAAAAATAAAATGGACAGCACCCAGCATTTCAGGGAGGAAAAGCTTAACTTCCCATCTATCTGCTAAAACTTGCAGTCTTAACTGTAAGGTATTTCACCAAAATAAGACTTAATGTGACAAATACTCTTGAACATTCTTCTGTTGAACTACTTAAGAAGGGAATAAACCCTGTGAGTGTTTCAAGACAGAAGGACAAGAAGTGAAATTCTAGCCCAGAGGAGGAAACAAAATGGTGACAGCGGCAGGAGGTCCTCCAACACAAGCACCATGGGAACAGGGGAACAGCACTGACAGTCAGAGCAAGTAAAGGAGTTACACAGGCCACCACCACAGGAGAGAGGAAATTTCCAAGTTCTCTGTACTCCTCGTTCTTAACTAAAAGGACAAGTTCAAATTAGAATTAGCATGCACCAACATCCCTTGCTTCAGAGCAGAGGGAACCCAGGCACACAGACAGCTACCCCTTCAAGTAAGAACAGTTTGAAGTAAAGTACTGCAGGGGAAAAAAAAGAAAAAGGCAGATAAAAAAAACCCAATTATGAGATTCATAAATCGTGACAGTCTAATACTACTCATATTTATGTATTAAATGCAATTCATATGTACTTTTATATACTACTATGGGAAATGGTATTTTTCCCCGAGCAATCACAAAAGTCTCTAAAACAGAAGAGCCAGCGGCAGGCCTTGTAGAGATCAAACCTATACTAGTCCTTCCACACAGCTCTGAAGCTAAAAAGGCTATTTTAAGATACTGGAAGAGTTAAGAGGCAAAGAGGACAGGAAAAGAGAAAAATTGGATGTGAAAAGAGAGAAGCTGTATATGCAAGAACTGTTTGGGAGAGAATCAGAGCACTGATTATCATGCAGCATCATGCCCTTAAACCTATCTATGCAATTTTTCTATTCCAGCTAGTAATTTGCCTCAATTCACCTACAGTGCCTGAGGCATTGAATTCTGCAGCCAGAGACTTCAAATTTCTCACCTGCGGACAGGAGCGGCACTGTAACCTGGATCAGTCTGCCCTGTCTACCCTGCATGCTGCAAGAAGTGTGGCAGCCGTACTGGGTCTTCTGATGGGAGGCAGAAACCCCACACAGCTACAGTCAAAAAGAGATTCCTGCACTTTGCAGCTAAGTGTTGTGGCTAACAACAGCTGAGATAAAAGGCAGTGCAGGCAGGAAGAGATGTCTGTCAAAGAGGCCAGGCACAGGCAGCAACCTGGCAAGGAACTGCTACAAGGAAAGACTCAAATCTTGGAAAGGTCAGAACACCAAGTCAATACAGCTAGCTGTGTCCCAAGAGGGAAGAAAAAAGAGATTTCTAGGGCTCACCTGGTCACATATTTATTAATTCTTTAACAGCCATATGCTAAGTAACCACATTCAGAGTCATCTCTGCATGACACCCTACATGCTGGTTTGCAGGTATTGCTACAGTTCACTTTCACATGTATTGCAAGGCTGTAAGCTGTGCAGCATGTACACCTCAGACCTTTATCAACCTCCTGGTGCAGAGAGGTCTTGCAGTTTAAATGGAACTTTGCCTTGAGTGTCCCTTGACATAGCTGAGTCTGGCTGTATTTATACAGTAACCAGCTTCTGGCATTAACAACATACATTAACCATACTCTACTGGCACACACTGTATTTTACTGCTTTGCCACAACGAGGTGTCTAAACCCAGCACTTCCACACAGGGAATGACATCACTCAGGGTGGTCCATCCAGCACCTACTGCACAGTGATGGATCCTACAGCACTAATCTGCTCTGAAGCTCTGTATGGTCTGTGATGGGCCTGGGAAGACAACACATTCCACTTATGAGCAGCTCATAGTCCATACTAGCATGTGTTTCAGCATCACTGGCAGCACAGAGAGATATGACTTTTTTTTTTAACCAAACAAAGTATTTCCAACATCCATTCTTAATCCAGCCACTTATCGACAGATGAGTCCTCTCACAAACTTTTCTTCTGAAGCAGCAGCTGTGATTTCAAGGTTGTATGAAGCACTAGGAGAGAGGCAGCACTTTGTATCATTGTTCATAAAGCTCAGCCCAAACAGTCCAACAGCATTCTCGCAGTCCAGTAGCAGGAAAGAGAAATGGTTTTCAGCTCCTTTGGTAGGAACCAGGGCAGGAAGTTTTTGCCTTGACTGGTTCCAGCCTCAGTGGAAGTATAAAACTACAACAGCAAACAGGCTGTGTGATGATACACCATAGGAACACAGAAGCCTAAAATCAGGGTGGGGAGAACTACAGTTCTGTCAGTCACCCCATCACCAACCTTTCCCTGTGGAGTGCAGCACAACTCTCAGGGTTTCTTTTTTTTTCAGCCATCAGCTCACACCCCAATTCACCTTCCCAGAAAACAGGTCTGTTGTTTCCTTAAGGACATTGCCACAACCAGACATCTTCTGGATAGCTCAGAAACTGTTAACATCACTGAGGAACACTAATCAGAGAACTTAACAAGTGAAAGGAATTTAAAATAGCTACTGTGTGGAAACAGAAGTTGTCTTCATAAGTGCCATTCAACAAACAAGCAAAGGAAGCCAGAAATGCGCTGGTGGAACGCCATGGCTGTTTCCCTTTTCATAAAGTACTGTCTTCTTGGCATTCTGTCAAGCATGCTCCTGTTTGCATCCCTGGCTCCAACACAAGTTCAAATCATAGCCCATCATAATCCCAGTAATTAGACACAAGTTGGTTTGTTTTCAGTATATCCAAAAATATCATCTAGTTGTCCAAAGTATTCCTAGCATTTCATTGTATATGCATTTTTGGGTTAAAAGTCAAAGTCATTTTAGCAAGGTTCCAGTAATTTGTGTAATTTTTGTTCCAGCTCTGTTTACTGGATAAACATTAAAATAGCATGGAGCAGTGCAAAACTGACATTCACAGGCAGCTTTCAAAGACACCAGCAGCTTATTCAGAACTTGTAGATCCCTAACACAAAACAGAGATACCTGGAAAACAGCTTGTGGCTGCTGACACTCCAGAGGCATCACATACTTCATGCAACAAGGTTCATGCTGCCTAAACTAAATCAATATTTATTCTGCCCAGCCACAGCTGCTACACATGTGAAAATAAACATCCCAAAACTCCGACAGAGTAAATGGATCATCTCCCTTCAGATGTTTACATGCAACATGGGCAGACCAGCAATGAACACATTTGGTTTCTAAACCACGTGGAAGAGATCCTGCACTTTTTTACATGAATTACACTGGCCATGTTGTGCAGCATTCTTGTTCTTCACATGCCTGAAATTATTGAAACCCAGCAATATGCAACAGTGTTAACTCTGTTTATCACACACCTCAGACTGCCCAGATCCATAATGGAAATAACTAAAGAATGGCTGGAGTTGTAAAAAGAGGAGCAGTTTATACAAACAGGACTCCCTTCTTTATTACAAAAAACCCTCCATAATTTCAGTCTCGTGACCTGCTTGTTCCTAACATAAACTATGCCCTACAACAAAGTCAGGCAATGCACTACTTTGCATAAAACAGAGTTAACTTCCAGCTAGAAGTTGGTGGCTTGCTATTGATTAATGCATTTTTTCCATCACTAGGCCTGAAGCAATGCACTGACCTCAAAGTGCTCTGACATGCTAACAAAACAAAGGAACAGCTATAATTGTGAGCCAAAGTTTCTATCAGTTAGCATACTCAGTATGCTTAAAAAGGCAGAAAAGCTTGAATTCTAGAAGTTTTCAGCTCCTAGAGAACTGCTGACCCATCCTACACAATCTTTACAGACCTGTCTTCCAAAAGCTTCAAAACCCTGCAAGCAGCAATGCCCAGAAAAGACAAGAGGAGAAGCAGAATTGGTACATATTTAGAAGAAAAAGGAAATTATGGCAGCTACTCCCTGTCACTGCAAGCAAGGCAGCTCTGGTATAAATGAAACAGGAAGGCACAAGAGGTGCAGTTCAAGGGCTGTACTGCCAGTCCACGATTTCATTCTTCTTCCCACTAGCAAGTGCTTAATGTTAAACACATGTATGGAGCAGAAGTAGGCCAAACATGTATAACAAGCAGATGCCCAGAGCCCAAGGCATACACCAGTCTCTGAGCACGCAGGCAGCAGTCATTCCCCAAGGGACACAAACTGAGTCCCTTGGCAGGACTATGAATGGGACATGAAAGGATTCAGTACTAAATTCTGCAAGAGACTAGCAAAAGAAAATACATATGCACCTTGCCCAGAATAATTAACACCACTGTACATCTGAGAGCATGTGCACACAGCTGAAAACAAAGTCAAGATGGCCATTCCTCAAACATATGACACCTGCCTCGCCCAGCACTAGTGCCAGAAGCTGGGAGAGCTGGAAAGCCATCAGAATATAACAAGCTCAAGTGTGCTCAACTGCCTTTAGGGAAGCCACCTACTTCAAACTAACCAGCACAGGTCTATAAACTCGCAGCACTGAACTTGCTCGTACGCGGTTTTGACGAGGCAGCCTTGAGCAGCAGAGCTTGCGCTGAGCCGAAGGGAGTGACTGGTACCG
Source organism: Corvus brachyrhynchos (assembly GCF_000691975.1). Lineage (NCBI taxonomy): Eukaryota > Metazoa > Chordata > Aves > Passeriformes > Corvidae > Corvus > Corvus brachyrhynchos. The sequence goes on along the minus strand of NW_008237239.1, from coordinate 13,899,058 downwards.
GACACAGCCCCACGCTTCAGACGCCCCTAAGCAGCTCACAGAGGCATTCCAGCTGAGGCAGCGGACTGTCTCAAAGCTCAAGTCCGAAGCACAGAGGATGGGTGGCATTCCTTCCCCCAGCTCCGCGCGCTGCTATCACCGCCCGATTCCAAGTCTGGGGCGGCAATTTCTGTTTCCTTGCCGCCACCTCGTGGCCAAAGCCTGTATTACCGTACTGCTGCTCTCCAGGGAAAAAGCCACCGGCGGCCCATTCCAGAGGCCACGTTCGGCGGGGGCTGTGCACCGAAACGATGGCACTGCACACGTGTCTAAGTGTCGATGAACACTGTGTTTCACTCTCAGATGGTACAAAGTCTTTTTCAGACAAAATAGGTGCAAAATAATCAGTGGCAGAAGATCAGAAGCACTTTGTAATAATTGTACCATCCTTATCTTTAAAAGGAGTATGTTATTATCCGTGAGAAATACATAACCAGGGGTGTTTAAATAACTGGAGTGACTAGGTTGAAGGTTTGTGGTTTTTTACTGCAACATACCTTGAATGTTCACATATCAATGCTAAACATACTACCTTCACAAAGTAGCTACATTAAAAAGTTTTGTTGGGGTTTTTTTGGGTTTTTTTACTGTACTCATAAATCATGAGAAAGCATGTATTTTTAGGAAGGCATTTGGACCAGCCCTGTCACCATAAAGAGGGCATCAGTGTCTCCCTGCCAGTTTGCAGCAGCTTCAAGGAGAATGGGACACAAAATGAGCTGGATCTACCCAAATCTAGTGTGAACGCCCAGCAGAGGATGAACATTCCTTCACAGCCACGCAGGGTAACACAGAGAAATGAAAAAAGACTGACTGCTAGGAACCCCCCTGTGTACAGTTATGTTCCCAAGGGATAAGAAGTCACTTAAAATGCAACTCATTCCCATTACTCCCTCTTGTGTGCTATACATATGCAATGTCAGGGACTGCAAAGAAAAAGGTGCCAGTGCTGGTTACATGTTTCTTCATCCATCAGGAACACTGACACACACCACGTAAGTACCATCACTAAAAATTTATTAGTGATTCCCACTGTACTGAGTGGCATCAAGAAAACCAGGCAGAATATCACACTTTTCTAAGATTCCTTGAATTTCTTCCTAGCCTGAAAAGCAGGGATAAGAGGGTGAGAGGAAAGGATTAACAGCTGGAAGAGTAGCTAGTCAACAGCAAAAAAGAAAAAAACCATTGGAGGAAATTCCGGCAAATATAAGTAATAAGAAGTTCAACCCACTCTGGTTTAACAAGTTCATATGCATGAGTTGAGCAAGTCACCTACATGCAATAAAAGTCTTTCGCAACTTTAAAGCAAACATATTACCCTAAGGATTACCATGAATTCAAAGCCAACATGTTTAACCACTGCCACAACTCAAGTATACACAATAATTACCACAGCAAAACTGATGTGCAATAGACTGACTTGTTTTCATGCCCTAACAGTTTGAAACTGTTAAATAAAGAAAGCTTTTGAAGTTTGAACTGTCAGTTCAAAACAGCATCATGGCAGCCTTGCATCATGGCTGGCACACAGAAGTGTTTATGAAAAAACAGGATACCCTTCAGAAGATCACAGGTGAATGGTCCACAGGTCTGTGAAAAAGTGTACTAGCAAAGAAAGAATAGCTGGGCTCTCCAACAGAAGGACTGCCAGCATATTCAACACTAAGAATGAAAAACATTTTGACAACACAGGCAAGGAAAGGTTAGGATGCTATTGAAAAGCCACAACAAGCAGCAAAGCAGCAAGCCTACTGACATCACCGAGACTTGAAAAGATGTGGATTTACTTTGGCCAAAAAGTGTAAGACATTTTAAGCGAAGGCTATGCACATATCTTGGCCCACACCTCTAGCTCTCATTAGTAACCTACCCATTATTTTTTGCCAGGCCCCATTAAGTCAGCTCAGTAGGTAACTTCCATTGCTAGAACTGTTCAGAAGGTCTGGACCACTGCTGTGCATCCCACTGGGATGCAGCAAAGGCTTCTGCTTGTGTGTGTTTGGTACATTCATGTCTAAGTCCAGATCTGGAGCAGCAGAATGCACCTGTGCTGCACACTGCCAAACAAAGGCACAATTCTAATCACTCATTTGGTCTGTGGGGGACAGAAGCACAATACACAGACCCTGAATTCACTCCAGGAAAGAACAAATCTTTCCCTGTACTTTATAGTTTTAAGCCACTGTTGGATAAAATGCAAATACATGAGGTTATCACTCGAGATTCTCAAGAACTAGAGAAGGGAAAAATTTTTCTCCCTTACTGAAAAGGTGCAAGGAGGCAGAAATTTGCATGTAGTTGTATCCAGTCCACTAAAAACAGCTTTTGCTGGTTTTAATATATTGATAGACCGAAGTCTTTTGAAAAAGAAAAAAAACCCTGTGCTCCTCTAACAATGCAAGCATGTAAGTTTCTGTGCATCCTTTAGTTAGAAAAGAATAGTTTCGTGGAAGAAGCAAGAGGCTGCGAGACAAGAGCAGTTCTAATCCTGGTGTGATTGGGAAGTTAACCTGAGTCTGCCTCTCCCCATGCGTAAAATGGGGATAATTAATCCTCACTTAACCATGTAAATTAAATAATGTTTCAACAGTGCTGCAAGTGCCACATATTAATTAATGGCTAGGCAATAAAAAGGAAAGAAGCGAAAGTGGAGCACTTTGCTACTTACCTGCAAGTTGAAGGTTGTGCTGCAATTTTAACAGAGAAGATACTGGGCACTTGGAAGATGAGACCCTAAATTATCATTCAGTCTTAGAAAGATTTCTCTCTCTCTCATATGCACACAGCTACTTAAAAGCCAAATGTATTCTGCATTTCATATCACTCCTTTGCAACGCAGTAAGCTGATGTTAACCATGGAAATGTCATAAACAAACACACATAACCAAAGAAAAGACAAACATAATGGGAAGATCCATACCTTGAACACCTTCCAGAAGCAGATCAACCCCCTTTCGATAAAAGCTTAAGGCAGCTTCATAATCTTCCTCCTCCTCCTTCTTCAAAGCCAGTTTTATTAACTCGCCTGCTTTCTCCAAGTAATCTTGTTTGCCTGGCTTGGGTTTTAAGCTTCCAGTAAACAAACCATGGCTTTCCTTTTCTCCTTCGGGTTTGCTCCACTCCTGCTCAGGTGCCAGTGTGCTTTGTACTGGGGGTTCAGAAGTAACACAAAGGCCAACAGCTCTACTGGGAGAACTTTGGTTGGATGCCATTCCATCATCTAACTCGGCAAGAGAATCTACATCAACTGTCAGAGAGATCAGGTCGCTGTCACTGGAGAAGCCTGAAAGTCAGAAAGACACCCATAACTCTAGAAGCCTTCAAAATTCTTTATCCCATTCAAAGATTTAGCTCTTTTCACTTACACAGTTTCCTCAGAATGCCCTCAGAAACTCCCTGATTACAATGCCGTCTTTAAAAAATTTTAGTACCTATAAAAACATATTTTTAAAAATTAACTGCAAACTCTGCAGAACAACCCTGGTCTTCATTTCAGTTCTGGGAATGAAGAGACCAACATCTAACATCCAACTTAAACTTTCAAAGCAGCTCCACCATTGGGCTCCAGGAAATCAGAAATCTAAACCTTTCTGTGTGAGTGCTATTAGAAAAGTCAACCAGCAGGAGCCAAATTACTGTTTCAAGAAATCCCAACATACTGTTCTAAATCAGTAAGATTAAGCATCCTCAAAACAGTAAATTAGGAGTTTGAATTAACACACAGTTACTGTCAGCTTATGTATCATGCAGCACTCACCTCACATGTAACCCACATAATCTTCTTTCATTGCTAACACATGGTAAAATAAATTACTTAACACCTGTTTCATCACTCAAATCTGAGCTAACACGTTTTATTTTACATTTGCTGTAAGTCACTACACCCTTACTGCAAGTTGACCTTCAGTAAACTAAACCACAGGAGCTTTTCATGGTTATTGGGGAATAAATGGCAACAAAGGTATTTTACCTATATACCATTTCATTCCGTAAGGATTATCATCCACAAAAGGCATTCACTCCGTTATTATTTTTTAATGATTTAACTTCCACAAATGTAATGGAAACAACTTCTAGATCTCACCTCCACATTCCGACTGGCTCGTAAGTGTCACATCATCAAGCCCACTTAAATCCTTTCGAACTGAAAAGGACAAGAATGACAAAAATGCTTCTGACATCCATGTGTACAACAGATTACAAGTTCCCTTGCCATCAGAATGAAAAAGCGTGACCCTCCTACAGGTAAAAGTATATAATGTGAAACTGCTCTTTGACTGGCTATCAGAGATATCCATTTGTTAACACACCATTAAAATTGGGACAGTGGTATTAAGATTGCTATTTCTCACCGCTTCCAGGATTTAAAAAGAAAACACAGATCCTTGCTTGAGTGGGGGATTATTCAAGCCTCACACTCCAATCCACCTAATTTCAACAGCAGCAAGACTATAATTCCTATGTCTCTCTGCTCTGACAATTTATGGCTAAGGAGACTTAACACAGGAAAGTTTTCAAAGCTGGGAGCTACGCACCAGGGGAAAAAAAAAAAAAAAAAGCCAGCTTTCAGTCTCAAAAAACGTCATTCCAGAATACCACCCTGCATGAGACATATGGAGCAAGCCACAAATTTGGCAGTGCCACCTGGATATCAAGTAGCAGTTTGTTTTATCACCTTGGCACACGTACCCTCTGAGGCAATGAAACAGGCAACAAGGTCAAGACATTTAGCTGTTTGCATGCACAGAGAAAGTAAACTCTGAGCTAAAATCTGGCGTCTGTTTTCTCCTATATTGTTGTCAGAGTGAAGAGTTTAACCACATTTCCACATAACATGTTCTGACTTATTTTCAGAAAGTATGTGGCAGCAGGCAGAAGCTGACTCAAAAGCAACTAACTCAAGCTTTCTTTTACGTTTTGCAGCTGTAAAGTTATAGAAGTTTACAATTTCTGGAAGAGGAGTAAGAAGGCACTGTAGAAATAGTGCTTTTCTAAAAGGCAGCAGTTCCTTAACATGAGTGAGAGGAAAAAGACATGAAGGAGAACAAATTACCAGCAACTCTTTGTCTGAAAAGCAAGGGACAGTGATACTTATGACACTAGACTACTTGAGAGGAAGGGACAGGGTGCACAGAAGACAATGCTCCTGATCCTCTCGTGGAAAGGACATAAAGTGAAGTTCATGCAGAGAAGAAAACTGCCTGTGTAGCCTCCAATCCTGCAAGAAAGAAGGGAAACTCACAACAGAAAAGTTGGAGGAAGACAGAGGATACATTAACTAGCATAATAATAGTGGGCCATTCACCTGCTCAATTTAGGAGCAACAGTATCAAATTTGGGGGTGGAGGACTGAGCATTTATTAAACACCATTTAGAGGTATCAGGTGATAGAAGCAGATCTGATTGATGGACAAAGAATGCAGCAAGAAAGCATGAATGGAAAAGCTTTGGAAGGGTGTTCTGGCCACCCAGAAGAGGTGAATTAGAGCCCATCTACATAGCAGACTTCACACAGACTCAAGTTCCCCTCCCTACAGGTCAAACAAAACCACATTTACTCTTGGTCTTGTAGCCAGCTGGACCAAAAGTTGTATGAACACAGCTAGCATGGCACAGAGCCTGAGCTAATAAACTTTTCTTTAAGTCAGGTTTAGAGCCCAGAGCTGGCACCACACAGCAACAGCCACGGGGCTTCCAGTCATCTTACAGGATAGGAAGCATCTCAGATGCACAGGCTTATTTCTGGAAAGATAATGTGTACATGGTAAAACAAAAGGAGAAAGGAAAAAAGAGAATGAGAAAAAAATTAACTTCCTGATGAAGTTCTCTAAAGAATCAGGTAAGGTAATTGATACAGGAACACTTATGAAGAGGAAGCTGGACATCTGAACATCATCCCATGTACTCAGAGAAGAAGACAAAGTGACTGTCAGGAATATTAGAAGAGAATAATGATGCTGAAATTGAACACAAATTTCTGTTCTGGTCTCTGCCCTGTGCAATTTCACCAGGTATCTGAAAAGTAAACACAGTTTCCAAAAGTTGGTGGAAAGCCTGGGTAACTTGGCCTCTTGAAAAGCAGATTCCTATGAAAACATGAATTGCCAAACTCCTTTTATAAGCAAGATAATAGTTGCTTATTTTCATACAAAAACACTTCTACTACTGCAATCAATTTGCATCTTCAACCATTAATGTGCGCACCTTCTGCAAAATGAACTTTGTCTGAACAGATAAAGGTGAGAAAACACAACCCACCCTTAAAAGCAAACAGCAGCACCTGTTAAGGGATGGATTTGCTACTTCTCAGTACAACAGCCTGAAGGAGCAGTGCCCACGTGGAGGCCCTTGGATGCCCACAGAAAGTAACACAGGGAACCAGCCACAGTTAACTGCCACAATCAGACTGGGAAAAACCAGATGCAGGCAGGAGGCCGTGAGGAGAGGCAGGGAAAGGACTCAAGGCTGAGTATTGCCACTGCCATCTAGAGGCTTTAAAGACAGATGTTTCTTTCTGTCCATAGCCTCCCCCCACCAGAATCTGCTTTCAAACATAAGAAGATATGAGCTGGAAGACACATAGGTTTTTAGAAAAATGTAACTCCACAAAAGTCACATTCAGCATCTCCAAATCCTGTGCTAATAGTTGTTCCAAGTATCCCGTAAAAGCCCTCCAGCCGATTCAGAAGGGTATCAAAGAATTTTTCTACTTTACAGCATTTTTTTTTCTTTTCAGTATTTTATCTGACATAAAGGAAGTGGTTTTCTTCTGCTAAAAATGAGGCCCTTGTGAATAATGAATAGAAACGTTCACATTAAGCACTTTTAGAAGCACTCTTTATTTTATAAGGCAGAGTGTAAAGTGAGTGCATTGTCAGAATCTGGAATGTGATATTTCACAGAAATCATTAAAACCTTTTAAAACTAGTTAGTGCTATTTATCATAACTGTCCTCTTCAACTAAACACCTTTCTCTTCACAGAACAAAATATTGTGGGGACATTAGTTTATTAACATAATAGGAAGTACTACAAAATAAAATCCAAATAGCTTCCCATATAGAATATATCGTACAACTAAGCACAAAGTTATTGACAATGAGAGATCCCAGTGACAAGTCATACAACCTCAAGAAAAAAAAAATAGCCAACCACTGTTAGAAGACAAAACCATTTTTTGTTATGCAAGAATTGTTTTATCAAAGCAAATGCTATACCAGAAATATCAGATCCCTTCCCAAATAAGCTTAATAAGTGTTTGTATAATGTAGATTTATACATGAGAGCTAAACAATTCCAAAGGAAAACTCTGGGGTCGGACACGAATTTCCTAGAAATCACAAGAACCAGGCATAACTCAGAAATACATAAATATCTGAAGGATTGCATGGTACACGGAAATGCTTAAGGGGACTCAGCCTAGAGGCAGGCAAGAAGCTCTAGTATAGTATTTATTTGGGCTGACTGACCCTTCCTTACAGCTATGCTATTATTTAGTGCAAGTGCAATGCCACTAAAAGTGCCACTAAAATTACTCTACACGTGGTATCCAAGTCAGCATGTACACCTTTACAAGCAAACTTCCAGAAGTGCAAACAGCTCTGCTGAGCCCAGCTTCTCTCTTGCCAGTCCCAGCTCTGGCATTTCTGCCATACCAAGCAAACAGAAACTGGAGGCCAATGCCCCATGAAGAAATATGGCACTTGTCATTTATGAGCTGCTTTAAAACAGATCATGCTATGAGGTTATGTGAGAACAGGAAGCAAACCTTCAGAGCTGCAGTCAGACAGGTTGTCAGTCAGAGAGTCAGACAAAGGCTCAACAGGACCAATCAGTTCAGAGCCATCATGCACCTCTCCACCCTGAAAAGAAAGAGGGAAAGGAATTATTCAGCTGCTGTGCTCTATGGAAATTTTCATTGTATAGAAGTGATAGCCAAAATGATATTTCCTACTCAGTGAATGCTCCATTACTTCAGAATTAATGCATTTAATTGAACTATTGGCAAAATTAAACAAGGACTTTTGTTTAAGCCATGCTTGGTTGCCACAGACTGACTAGATATCTAAATATTTAGCCTACTGCAGCTTCAGAGTTCTGAACCACAGAGACCTGCACACCCAAGTCTAACAGGGAGAGAACAATAGTACTCCTGATCTCTTGTGTGACATACAGTCTGTGTGCCCTTCAGTGGTGCTCCCAAGCTCAGCAGGTCCCTCACACAGGACTGTCTGTCCATCAGACTAATGTCTCACTCGTGACCCACTATCTTGAGTCCAGTCGTAGTTGAGACTTAAAGATACAAGGAGGACATTCCTTTCCAAGCCTGAACGGAACCAAAGCTAAGAGAAGTAACAATAGCCCTAGAAACTACCTAAATTTTTGGGGTGCTTTTTAAATTTCTGCTTCACATCTCAAGTGCACACTTTCCATGCCACTTTAACAGAAAGTGCACCATTTTCAAGGCCATGCTACAAACAGGCATTGCTAATCTGTCCTGGACGAGCCCAGCATATCTTCACACAAGCCAGTTCATTCTTCTGGAGTTTACAACACATAGATCCAGAGAGCTCTCCCTTCAGATGTTTCTAAGAATTCATTGTCCAAGTCTCTCTCTCCACAGCTATTTGCACAAAAATCTGAAAAGGAACAAAACCACCCCTGAGCAGAGCTAAAGCACACGGGCTGAGCTGGTGACAGACCAAACCTAAGGCTCTCTTACGGAAAACATGACACCACATCAGCTAGCAAATGGGCCTAAATTATTGCATTTGCATAACTGCCCTGGAAGACATAGTTTCTCCTACAAAAACATTGGTTTTCTAGTTTTATTCATTTCCTTGCAAATCCAGAAAAGTCCATTGGGAGGCTAAAACTAATACTTTTATTAAGCAAAGGAGGGAAAGAAAACTCTGAAAAAGTACCCAAAACCACAGAAGTACTTCCAAAGAACTGAAAAAAATGCAAATGCAAATAAACCAAGAAAGTAAAATAGTCCAACTTGGTCTCCCACTCATTTATTGCCACCAAAGCTTAATGAATTGTTTTAAGTATTTTAAAGAACCCTGCAATAAATTCATGAAAACAAGCAAAGAATTTTAAGCTTTGATATAATTTTGCTTTTGTATATGTATCATTTAAGTATACTAAACACATTAATATGCTTAAGTCCCATCTCAGCCAGATAAACGTTTCCTTAATTCCAGAGAGTTACTATCACGGGTACACGTAAATTTATGCTTATGAGTTTGCAGAACGTTAGACTAAGCTACTGAAAATAAAGTGGTTTGAATGAACAATTGAAAAGAAACTGCTTCAGCTGTAATAAAGAGGAAGCCCACATCAATGTACCGTCCTAAAATTTGGTATGGAGACTGGTTCTCACAACACTGTACAAGCAGCACATTGGACTAGTTACATGCCAAATTTGTTGCTGGGGACCTGAGTCCATAAAAGATCATAAGGAAACAGCGTAAACAGTCTTCACTCCTTTGGTTTGAAACTATAAACACCTACTTAAAATATAGGAACAGTGATAATATTTTTATTACTTCCCCACTGGAATTTATCATCACAAGTTTTGCTCATCATTCAATAAAAAAAATTAAATTCCCTTCACCTGAAGCTCCTGTAAAACTTTCCACCTTGTAGAGGTGTGGCATGGGGCTTTTTTAAAGCCACATTTCCAGAGTGAACAGAGAACTCCCAGTCCCTTCTCAAAGCATGTCCGACCAGCTCACTTCATTCCATGGTTTATAAAGTAAAGCAGAATCAGCACTACACTTCAGTCACATCAGTAAGAAGCAAATACTTCTGCAAATACTAACCAACCTTAAAAAACTCTTCCAGCTGTTTGCTGTTATAGAGAGCAGGTATATTGGCAGAAAACTGCAAAAGATCTTCAGCACATTGCCTTCTTTCTTCAATCACCGTTTCATCAAATCGCCCTGGAACAGACACATAGATGGTCATGACAGTTTTAGAAATAACTACACATTTATTTTGCAATAATAACTACAACAAAAGAAAACAAATGAGACAAAAGCAACCTTCTGGAGACAATGCCCTGAGTCTATGAAAGTCACTTCAACGCTTCAGGAGAACATAGCAAATCTTCAAACTTCCTATTCTCAATTGTCCCTAGAGTCCCGTCGTCCGCAATCCACTCGGATGATGAAAGCTGGCAGCTACGACAAGAATCCTTCGCCCTCTCATCGTAAGAATATGTGAGGCAACACTCTTGATTAGCCAAGAGACACTAACGGATGTCCAGTGTTATCTGACAATAAATGATACATGCACAATTTGACAATATGCCAGTCAGTGTCAGCCTTGATTACGGCCCAAATCCTGTAAGGAGCTGAGCAATCTTCACGTATTCTCAAGAACAACGCACAATATGAGCGGGTAGTAAACAAAGTATTACTAAAAGCCCCCAAACAGATCTTCAATTCCAAGGTGCCATTTATGGAGGAGACAAAGTGTAGGGGAGATGGTGAAGCCCTGCTACCAGGCACTGAAGCTTTCCTCTGAAGTAGCTCCATGCAGACAGGGTCTCATCTCCTTCTGGATTCAAGAGGTAAACAGAGCTGGGAAGCAGCTCATTTACTAAAATGTATGAACCTTCCTTTTTCTCTACCCAGCACCCAAAACATTCCAATTAGAAAAAACATACTTAAAAAACAATCCCTTCAGTTCACCTGAAGAGATTTGCTTCTCAGGAGAAAACCCTTGGACTGCTACCTTAAATTCACATCCTTCACAATTGCACACAACTTATTTTAGCTTTTTATATCAACATCACTTTGTTGTTGAAATAGTTACAAGTTTACAAAAGGAAAAGGGCAGAGGTTAACAGTAATAATTGGAGGAGAATAGAACAGATATTGCAACAGCTATACAGAGGGGAAAAAAGGACTGGGAAGACAAGTTGAAGAAACAGTACTGCTATAACAGCATGACCAGAAAAATAAGAACCACCTGTGACAGCTCTGTGGCATTAACCTTTGAAGAGGACAAAAGCAACATTGCATACAAAAGCAAAATTCATTTATACTTAGAGCAAGCAAAAAAATAATCCCAGAAGAAAGTATCAAAGCAGGATTCTTTCCAGAAATTCTTCAAGTAAATAGCTCCTGCCCATGCGGTACCAGAAAAAAGAAAATAAAACTAAAAAGACACACACATACTCACAAGATCACAAACAAAGCTTTTGGGGCTTATTTTTCCCATGAAAGAAAAGAAAAGACATCATTGGGCTAATTTTCAGCTGGACTGGTTCCGTGCCTTGCTCACCCCGCCGTTTCAGCTGTACAAACAGGAGCAGCTGTACAAAAGAGTGAGCAACAAGCAAGCAGAAAGAAGGCAAAAGCAGTGCTACCATGGTGAGTGGCAACATTGAAATCAGGCCCTATTAAACTGCTCATCAAACTTCCTAAGTCTTCAGAGCAACACTGGGGGTGCATTAGGGCTCTTGGTTCATTCCATGCAAAATTGGACATCATGGTAAGAAAACAAATTCCCTCAGCAAAGCACAGCAGCATGGGCCAGTTAAATGAACCTACAAAAAAATCACACAAACGCTGTTACAATGCAGCAGAAAATCAACTGTGAAAAAGTAAACACTTAACAATACCAGAAACAGACAACTTTTGCAAGAAAGTAACACTGTAAGATATTTTTCCTCATTTCTCAAGAACCTCTCCCTGTTTCATTTCATCAAACTAAATAAAAACTGACTTTCCTTATCCACATCTTCTCAGTATCTCCACTGGGCGCCAGATAGGACACATGGGGACCAGCCCTGTGAGGCTGACCAGTGTACATTCACCCACTGCCAGGCAGCTGCAAAGCTCACAGGTAGGAGCTGAGCCTGCCTGGCCCTCAGCAGCACCAAAGCATGTGCTCTCTTCTTACTCAGCTGCCATTCCACAGACTTTGCAGAAGTATAATTACATTTGCAACCGCCTTCACTCTCAAATTTAGCTGATATTAGCCACATCAGTAAGGGGTTTGACTTTCTGGCAGCACAATTACACAAGCCTTAGTTACTTAGGAAGCTGAGCTAAAAACAAATAAAAATACATGTTTGAACAGAGCAACTGAAACATTAGTCAGTGTCACATTTTCCAGCCCATTAGCATCATGATACACTATCAGGAAAACTGCTTCTAGAACTAGAGGGCTTTAGGGGAAGGAAGAACATTATTCAGTACTGGTTCAGTTCACAGACCTCCTGGCATCTTGCTGGCAGTTTAATTCCCAGGCAACCCTGCCTAACTCCTTCCTCCTTCTCCTTTTTTCACACTTTCAAGCAATGCTGTATTGCTCAACACTTTCATCATCACCCTTCTCAAGGAAACGCTGAAAGGTGCTTACACAGCCAGCTGACTCTCCAAACATTTCTTTTAGGATGTCATTCTCCATCTAAATCAACATTATTTCAGCTAATCTTTACAATCTCTCAGACACACATAAAATTCATTCTAGAGATCGCATCTTTCTGATATTTTTAAGAAGTGTCAACTACAACTTTAGCATGAAACACAGTTGTTACTCCTCCAGTGATGTTCCATTCAAAACTTTCTATTTACATGGAAACAAAATGTAAATTTCTGTGCAAAGAATGCACCATCAATTTTGTGGAGAAGACCTGAAGAACAAAACACCCAGCAAGATTTGTGTTCATGTTTCAGTTAGTTTCTCACAAGACTTCCTACTGTACACAACACCGAATTCATAAATATGTTACTTCATTCAGTGTCTTCAAATACAAAGGGCATCCTTTTGTGAGCTTTGTAATGTAAATCATCTTTCTGACTCACTGCTAACAAGTCACCAATATCTGGGGGGGGGGGTTGTTTCTTTTTTGGTGGGGTGCAGGGTGTGTACTAATTTTTATACTGAAGTACATTTCTGCAGTTGTTAGATACAAAACATAAAGATTTACCCATATTTTGGTAAAATGCCATGTATAGTCAACATACGGAAATACTTAAAAGTGTCCAACAATAACAACAACAAAGAAGTTGTTTGAAAGTACTGAAGAAAATTATGTTGATGCATATTAGGATAGGACAGTAATCCTGTACCAGAATTAGGTATCACAATTTTAACAGCTGGATTTGTTAACACATTTTAGATTTCTGTGATCAGATTCACTGAGGTTTTTCCTATAAAATGGGTGAAAAAGGTTCAAGTGAAGTACAGAGAAAGTCAGATGATTTCTTTTTCCCCATCCATAGCATGTTTCCTGCTTTGATGCAAGCAACTCTACTGCAACAGCATAAAAAAACCATGCACTTCGTGGCAAATCTTTAGTTGCACGAAATAACGGAAGCACAGCATGACACATTTGTTTTTAAATACATCTTAGTTCTCCACACCATCTCCTGAAACTCTGAATGCTGAAGTGGAGATGCTCTTCAGGTTTAACACTTCAACTAAGTTCGACTGTCAGAACCACCAACGCTCATTTTGCAAAGTGCACTCTCTGCAAAACAATAGGTGCATATATTAGTTAAAGCACAGGAATCCAAAAAAAAAAATTTAAAAAACACCAGCTGCCAGCAATTCTACTCACAAGTTTAATTAGAAACTAGTCTAAAAGCTGCAACAATTGTAACATCACCACAGGGAAGAAACACTGCTGAAATGGTCCATCAGAGCAGCATGGAAACAAAAGATCTTGAGAGAGATGGACCTTGCAGGCCATCACTAACAGAATGAGACTGAAAACAAGTTTATCAAAACCTTGTTATCTACTAAGATTATATTTTTGCTCTAGTACAAAAAAATACTAGGATTTTTATTTTAAATTAAAATGAATCATATGGCAGTTACCATGCGTACAATTGAGCTGGAAGGATACACAGTAAAATTTTATGTTGTAAATTCAAAGATAACTCTTAGATTGGAGAGTCAGACAGTTCTGTTCCTTTCAGCTATGTACCAATCTTTTAAAATTTGTTTTTACATTGCCTCCACTTTGCTGTATTCTTCTGTGTCTCAGTTTCATTTAAATGTAGTGGGGTTTATTTTCGTTTAGTTTCAAAGAGCTTTTTTATAAATAACTGCATTGAATGTTTCTGTGGATTGCCTTCTCTCACAATGTACATTGCAGTCACTTTTGTTCACTAAATACAATAGAAGAAGGATGTTTTTCAGAAGGGATTTCACTCAATTCTTCCCTTGCTTACAGAGCTAGTGTAAAAATAGTTAATTTGCATTTAGAGCAATTTTAAATTATTTAAGATATTAGACACCTGTACTCTCTTCCACCCTGATTCTCTTTTACCCCTCTCTTTTCTCCCCTATGAATAGCTATCATATCTTCTACCTGAAATTAAATTATGCTTTGCAAATACTAGCTTTGTAAATACTTTGTCCAGTGAGAACTCTACTCTGTAAATCATATATAAAATAATCTCAGAATGGAACTAATACTACATGCGTTATTTAACCATTATTGCCCATGCTCTGACATAGCACCAAAACTTAACCCCACTTCCAACTTCATAAATAAGCAAAAATAAAATTACATTAAACTTGGGTACGATTTGGCTGATGTGAAATACGATTTAAATCAGGAATTTTACCCAGCTCTGCGCAGAGAACCACAAAATTTGCATCAGAATTCAGCTTCATAGATGCATGCCAACAGATGTGAAACATGCTGGGTGCTAAAACATACCAGTCTGAGACACACAGAAAATTTGGGAAAAGAGCCTCTAGATTACCGCCCAACACTGCTAAAAAATGCCACACAAAGAAAACCTGCAAAAACAAGCACTAGATATGCACCAAAACACACCAAACGCTGTCTGGGTGCTAAAACGTGCACAACACATCCAAACCATGCACAAACATGTATGGGGATGAACATAAAAAAACAGACACAACAAATGGAAACTGCAAATACACATAAAGCATGCACTAGAGGTGTGGCAAAAAAATGCCAAACATGCTCAACGTTAAAAATGTTAAAAATACGGGAGGGAAAAAAAGATGTGGTAGCAGGATGCAAAAAGAAAAAAAAAAAAAGGCAAACCCATGCTGAAGTGTGCTGTATGTTTAAAAGACCACCATATTTGAAACACATGGCAATGGAAAGCAACACTGCAGCAATGCCTAAGAAACAAAAATGATTTTTTAAAAAGTGCTAAAAGCTTAACAAAAAAAAAGAGCACGTGGGGAATTCATGCCAGAAGACAACAAGTCAAATGTACAGGACACCCAAAAGACCACTGCAGTAATGCCAAACATACTGGGACAACACTGTAAAAACCAAAATCCACACCAGAAAGTACATGGAAAACCCAGACCAAAAACAAGAGCATATGCCAGATGCATTTAAAAAATGCCAAACACCCTGGACACCGAACCCCACACAAGGTGCATAGAGAAACCATAAGCACGGACTGAATGCTAATTAAAAAAACAAAACAAAAGAAAACAAACCAACCTCCAAACTAAACCAACTTGTAAAGACCATAAAAAGGCTTTAACAACCCCAAAGCACCTTAGGCTCTAACAAGCCTGCCCCAAAACACTTCAGAAACTGAAAACCTTGCCAGAAAACACATTAAAAAAAAGAGCATCTGGTAGACTCATGCAAAAAAAAATGCCAAGCATGTTCAAAAACCATTAAAATGCCCAATAATTGTACATGGTAAATCCATGTTAAAAAACCCCACCAAATATACACAAAAAAAGTCCTACTGAATAACTATTAAATACACTGAAAAATCCTACAGTATATGAAAACAAAAAAAACCCCACACCACAACAAAGAAATCCTGGACACAAATAACATCATAGCCATACTCTAGGAACCAAAACCACAAAAACACTCCAAATCCACACTGGAAACCTTGCCAAAAAAGAGAGCAAATGCCAAAAAACCACCAAACATGCTGGACACTGAACATCAAGCAAAGTTCATTGAAAAACATAACACAGGCTGGATGCTTATAAAAAAATAACCCAAAACAAACTCGTAAACTCCATGGAAATACATTAGTAACCTCAAAACCAGCCCACAAACTAAAAAGTCCAACAAAAAATGCCTTATAAGCCAAAAAGCCGGACAAAAATGACAGAAAAAGACCATGAGGTAGATTCAAGCTAATACGACACCAAACACATTGGGTACTTAAAACCTGTTAAAATTCCCAGTAATTCTATCTGGTAGATGCACACAAAAAAAATCCAAACTCAAGCGGGACACTAAAAAAAAACTATCAAAAAGCAACTCTCAAAACCCAAAAAACTAAAAAGCCCCATTCTACAGGGTTAGAAATGCCTCAGAAACACTTACAAAGCACACAGCAGGTATATGCCAAAAAAAGGTCAAACATGCCGGGCTCACTGAAAAATGCTAAAACCTGCTTAACAACCTGCAGTGTATGCATGGGGAAAAAAAGCTACACCTAAGAAATGGGGGATACAGCAAAAAACCCTATATAAAGATGCTACAGCAATGCATTAAGAACCAAACACCTTGCCAAAAGAGCAAAGAATTCACACCAAAAACCTTGCCAAAGAAGTGACCACATGGGAGAGGTTTGCCAAAAAACATCCAACATGCTAGATGCTCACAACTACGCAGAAAAACCCAAAACAAAACTGACTGACTACAGCCACCACAGACTGGGTGCTTAAAAAAACAAAATACACTAAAACAACTTGTAAGTGCCATGGAAATGCCTTAGTAACCCCAAAAGCACTTTAGAAACCAATAAGCTCATCCAAAACCAAACCAAATACACATGATAGATGCATGTACACAAACGTCAAACACCTGTTGGACACTTTAAAAAAGAACTTTAAAATTCTTGGGAAAAAGGCTCAAAAGCAGGTGGTAGATGCACACCAAAAAGCAACAGTCAGCAACACCTCAGAAATGCCTCAAGAACACTCAGAGAGCATGCAGTACATGTATGCAAAAAGATGCCAAACATGATGAACACACTAAAAAATTGTTGAAAAACGCTTAAAAACCCAGTGGATATTGTGTGATACATAGGTACACCAAAAACATAGAGTTCATGCTGAACATGAAGAACACACACTAAAAAAAGTTAATTTTATAAACACAACACTGCTAAAAAATGTGTAGTAGGTGGAATTCTATACAGTCACAACACTTCACTGAAAGCCCACCTACAGCCCATCCATGAGGACATACACATCAGGATGAAGTTAAGACCTGTAAGAGCCAATTTTTTTTTGTCACTTGTTTCTCCTGTGGAGTCACAATCCTCTTGTGATCTCAAAAGCCTAGCTAGATAAAACTGACAATTGCAATCAAATTCCTATAATAAAAATTCTTTTCTGTAACAACCACTTAAGACTCAAATACAGCTCATCGCTAAAGATCAGACAGTTCATATATAAAATATTTTGTTTGCTGTTCAAGTGCTGTTCACAAAGCTAATATAGACTTTATGCTCCTGAAAACAGGGAATGTATGTTGTAAAGATACAGAACACATACATCAATAAGTATCTCATCTACTACATCTAACACAGTGGCAAAAACATAAAAAACTCTTATACATTACAAAAATAAAGAAAAGTATCAAGTTAGGATGCCAGCACACCTACAAGTTGAGTAGTAAAAGCACAAGGAAAATTTTCCATCCAGTTCCAAAACGAGATGTACTTATAAATAGTAAGTTATCAAAGAATTTCAGCAGGTCAGGAAGAAATTATGCTTACCAAACACTATTGCTTTGGCAAAAGGTGGAAAGAGCTCTGTGTGTCTGCATAGGTTTTTATGAATTTGCCAGAGATCTTTGTGCAGTTTCTTAAAGTCACTGTATCTCTTCCAAACAACTATCTAGAGCAGAGAAACCAGAGAGAAGTATTAGTGAAGTTCATTGTTCATATTACATCACACCACAAATACACTGGTTTAATCACATCAGAGCACTAACTTCAGCAAATTTGTTTAACAAAAATATGCAATCTGAACTGACAACTGTAGAAAGCATTAAAAATGGTCACTATCTGTCCCCGAGCTGCATTTTGGCTAACACTAGAGTGCATAGAAAAAAAATGAGTAAAAGCTGAAAGGCGGGCAAAGGCAGCGCTGCTTCAGTCACTCTGACATCCAGACCTACACAGGGAGCCAGTAAGAGAGGAAAAAATGCTGAACAGGAGTGCTGCACCATCCAACATTTAACACCACACTGTGCCTGGTGCAGCTGCAGGTGTGGGGAAGAGACAACAGCAAAAGAGAACACCAGAGAAGAGAAATCAATACAAGCAAGGGATTTCTAGGGATGGTACATTAAGCCCCCAGGACTAGAAAACAGCTCCTAAGCTGTCTTAGTAGTGTTGATTAGATGTAAATGCAAGCCCCCATTTTAAATGGGTTTTTTTGTAATAACACCAAAAAGAAAGAGTAGGTTCCTTTTGGAATCTAGACAAAAACTCCATCTTAGGAATACAAAAATGCCATCGGTTCATTATACCAGATACTCCTGATCTGGTCTTTCCAGAAAGTACTCATCTTCCAGTCAGGTATCCACCTTATCCTTCTTCCATCCCACTCTTTC
>NW_008237239.1:13872379-13880437 GCF_000691975.1 Corvus brachyrhynchos | reverse complement strand
CAGAGGGAAAATAAAACCAATTAAAGAAATAAACAATAAAATTTACACTTGACTGCTACTGGATTTGTTATCAGAGTGAAAAGGTATTAACAAAGATTTTTTTATATCCTGACCTCATTTTTGGTCAGACTCACTAAGCCATCACAATAAACCTCAACGCTAATGTAAAGTGATTAAAGTAGAACAGAAGGGAAAAAACAAGGGGAGAGAGAGACTGCATGCATTCAGCAGTTGATTCCACAGCTGCATCATTCAAATGTTTCAATTAACTTAATACAACTAACCACAACTTAAAATATTCCACATATTTCTGAATTATTTATCACGTTGCCTTCTCATGAGCAATCATAATTGAAAAAGTTTGAATTTTTTTCAAGCAAACCAGATTTAGAGCTAAGCAAAAGATTTGGATTTAGAGCTTTTTTGTTGTGGTTTTTTTTTTTTTTAAATATTGCAATCAGAGGCCTTCTAAGTTTCAGCAGATGCAAGTCCTACCTGCAGAACAATGCAGATAGAAGAGGATTGTTAACAGTAGATATGCAAAGCTTTAGTGTGGAAACACTCTACCCACCTTATAAATTTAGTTATACTGGAACCAGCAGTCCTGATTCAGACTCCCTTATTGGCACACATTTTCATGACTTAATTACAGCTGGTACTCAGTGAAGTGTAACACACAAGTGAGGAATCTCAAGAAGGCAAACTAGTCATTTTGCTATCAGAAATAATAATTTTTCAATGCTAAACTTTTATCTAATCCAATAGCCAGAAAGTGGATGATTAGCACTTCTTGAGCAGCGTGCATATAGAACACAAAATTGCCCAAGATGGTGAATTCTTTAAACAGTAAGTTACTGTATTGTCAGTACTTGGAGACAACATGAAAAGCTGCCAGAAAATAAAAGCATGAGATTTCATTCCACTAAAAAAGCATCATTTTTCACTGCTACAAGTGATCACTCAATAGTCAAGAGGAAAAAAATAAATACCCGTAAGTCACTTGCACAGCAAAAGCAGTCAAGGTTATCCTCAAATCTTTCAGAAGCTCATGGAAAACATGCCTTTTCATGCATACGGCTCAGCAAAGTTAGCAAAGTTCCCATTCTAACACCCTCATTAGAAATTAGATTTTGGAGGAAGGACACATTGTACTTTGAGGCCCAACGAAGCACAGCAAGGATATCATAAAACATATGTTAGACTTGTAATGCAATAAGGTGCTTGTCATGGCGAGAGCCAGTAGATCTCTATTAACTCATGCAATTCATCTGTTCCACAGTGAATAAGCCTTTCTCCTAAATGAAAAGGAAAAAACCCCACAGGCCTACCCTAGATACAACTGCCACATTGCCACCATCGGCCCCCAGAAGCAAGGAAATTAAAGGTAGGTCTGCTGGCCTTTCTGTATCTACTAACACCCCCCAACAAAACATGAATTTCTTTCATTCTTTTGAGAAGGAAGCCCTTACAAGGCTCTCTTCCTTCCTGCCCCAACAACAACAGCTGGGATTACATTGACTTGTAACTGGCTGCAGTGGGAGAGGTGCTGTAGTAAAGGCTTGTATCCCAAAGGGCAGCCAAAGGAAGTGACAGAAAACTGGCAAGTGGAATTGAGGTCACAGCACACAGCCTTATGTGCAGCTGTACATATGTAAAGAATGTACTAACATCACAGCAGTGGCATTAAGAGACTCCTGAAGGAGGAGGCAGGCACAGCTAAGTGGTCCTATGTGGATGTGGGAAGCAGGTTGCATGAGACAGATCCTAAAGCAACGCGGTGGTCGTGTGCACAGGATTTTCTGCTGAATTTCCAACTGAGCATTCTGGAAAACTGAGGTAATTTATTTTCAGTGGGAGCAGGTTAGGGCATAATCTTTCTCTTTCAAAGGCTGCCAAAGTTCTTTTTTTATTGTAAGAGGCCATGTAACAGAAAAGCTCTCAACATACGGGGTCTTCTGACTACAATTCCCCTTTATGGCAACTACCATCTAGGATATTCCTTGTAATAACCAACTGTTTTCAGATAATGCTTGTAACAGAATCACCCCACAGCTAACATGCTATCACATGCAGAATAATTAATATGGTACAATGCAGGGTGGAAAAGGGCAACTATCAAGAAGTTCATCTCATATTTATGTCCTCTTATTGTCTAGAGTATGTGAAACTGCATGGGTAACCTACAGCCGCAGATCAAAGCAATAACTAAAATATATGGTTTTGCTGTTGCGTCAAAACTACTTAACATATATCCGTGCAACACTCTAGCTGAAAGACACTTACAATATTATTTTTCTGATGAATGGACTCATCAACAGCTCTTATAAAGTGCTTTTCCTCACAAATGAAGATTAAGGTAATGGCAGAATGTGCTCATGGATAAGTTCAATTCAGGAGTCTCCCTGGAAAAGGTGAACATCAAGCTACAAACTACAGTAACACAGTTCTAAACTAGACCCATGATCATCTCTGATTCTGACAGGTTATTTTAATCTCCTAGAGATTAAAAAAAAAAAAAAATGCAAAAAGCACAAATGCTCATGCTTGCCTGATTCTCAAGATTTCAAAGAAGGATGCAGTAAAGGGGTGCTAGATATATTAGCCAATTCTCACCTCTGCCAAGCCACTAATCAGTAACTCTGATCACACAGAGATGCAATGAATTCAGTTACAAGCTCTTCCTTCATCAGCTCTGCAGGTTCTCCTCAACTGTAGTAAGAGACCGCACCAGAAACTGAACATATGCACGAGTTACACGATGTCTGAAAAGCCATAAGGTTGTGCTTTTGAGGGAAGATTTTGCAGATACAAAGTATAATTGTAACCATGTCAAGTCACTAGTCCAGAAAAAAAAAATCAAGGGGAAAAAACATGGTTTCTTAATTCAATAGAAAAAAATCCAAAACACACACACGTGGTATATTTCACTCTCTCAATAAATGGCTCATGTGACTTTTGAGGTGTTTAAGAGGCACTAGACTACAGCAGACCCTTACCCTTAGCCTCTTCAGAAGAGGCAAAGAATAAGCAATTTTAAAATTTTGTTGAAGTGTATCACTGGAAAATACTAAAGGAGCCTCAGAGAGATAGGCGTAATATATATGACTTACAGTCTAATCTCTCAACTACTCCTACACTCCTCCATTTTCCCTCTTCACTAATAGACAGTAATGGTGCAGGCTTTTCAGTGAAGTATTGGTTAAAGAGGAAAAGAGTACCTACAGCTGAGACCTAAGACTTGAATTGTGGACTGATCTCTAATTTTACCAGTAGGAGTTAAGTAACCATCAATTTGCCAATTCCAGCCCCGAGAAAAGAGCTTGTAAAGTTATCAAAGCAGTTTTGTCATCAAAAGACACTTCACTCCCTAAGACTTTGTTTCAAGTCACCATTCATCACTGAGGGATGAAATGCATCATGTTACACTAGCTACTGTTTTTAACTATGAAAGCTAAAGACAAATGGAAACATATGAAAATTGTTCGCTCAATTACAATGACAAAACACACAGCAACTGCTAAATTACATCAAAGATGCTTCAAAAGGCAGAGTGTGATACATAAAGACATTTGCACAAGTTTAAACTGTTACCTCCTGGACATCCTCTGGATTTTTTCTTGAAACAATCTGAAAAGCAAAACAAAAATGAAACCGCGTAAGCGCTTGGATTTTCAGTTTGGAAGTTAAAGAGTAACATACAATGATTCATTGCTGAAGAGAAAAAATCTCAAAAAAGGCAAACAGCTGCATGGTCCTATGCATTCAGAAAGTTTTCATTCAGTTTTAGAGAAGTCTAATACCCAAAGGCAACACAGTGAGGGATTTCAGCAGCAGTCAGTCATGATCACACAAAGACAGATGCACATTCTAGGCAAAATGGCACAAAATGCACCTCTCAAAACAAAGCTACGTAGAGCACATCTCCTATCGTCTTTCCAGTCTCTTCCTATTAATCCATACTAGCACCACATTACTCCCAATAAGAAGAGCTCATTAAGGCTACTTGGCTTAATATAAGCTGCACCTCACTGAGAATGTGAGGATTTGTATTTAGTAAGACAGTATTTCTACTTTACTTACAATCACCAGAGCGCAGACATGTCTGACTATCCTCACATATTTGTTTCTCCTTAAAAACTCTTTGCCTAATTAATTATAAATGGCTTTGTCCAGAGGAGAATTGCAGTGTAAATCAGGCTTGGCTGCACACCATAAAGAAGCCTGTATTTCGTTGTGATTTTTTTTTCTTTAAATAAATATTGATCACATAAGCCTTTGTAATCCAAGTTTTGTATTGGTCTTATAAACAGCAGTAAAAGCACATCCCCACAAACACACAAACCAAACAGAGACATCTTTAATTCATAACTGCAATTATCTTGTGCAAGTCAGTATATCCTTCATCATAAGAGCCAAAGCTGTTTAACAAAATAATTAGTCTACTGTTAGCTAAAGCAAAATAGGGCATTTTCAATCCAACTGGGACTATCCTCAGCAACACACCCCAGAATAATTGATGCCCTGAAGAGGTGATGCGTGTAAGAAAGCGCAGGGAGCCCACACTACTTGCACCCCAGAGACTCACACACCATCCCGCCGTACCGCGAGCACCACGCAGCTGATGCTCTGAGATGGAAGCCACTGAACCCACACTTTCCTCTTGCTAAGTGACAACAGCATACCTCTTATATTTCCC
Organism: Corvus brachyrhynchos; assembly: GCF_000691975.1. Lineage (NCBI taxonomy): Eukaryota > Metazoa > Chordata > Aves > Passeriformes > Corvidae > Corvus > Corvus brachyrhynchos. The sequence continues at coordinate 13,875,741 of NW_008237239.1, read as the reverse complement.
ACAAACTTAGCTCTCTTCCTCCCTTCCATTTTTCAAGAATCCTTGCCAAAGCCTCCCAGATTTTGTACCACCAGTTTACTACAGCCCAGCCACTCATCTCTCACACAATTCGGAGGAGACAAGACGGAAAGAAGTGTTACCTTCTCTAGCAATCTCCCAAAAGACCTGAAACATTCTCCTTCGCAAGTCTAAGTTCTTTCTCTCACCTTGCACACCAAAGTCCTCTTCTTCCAGCGCAGGCTACATGGATAAAACCTTTCTCAACTTTTCCTCACTCCTGAGTAATCTAACGTTTGGCAACTTTACCAAATGTTAACCTTGGTGGCTGTTGCTGTTTCATTCACTACCAGGCAGTTTACAAGTACAATTGGTGAAATGTTCCTAACCTCCTTTTCTAATAGCTGGCGTACTTGATGCAAGGAGCCTGTACTGTAGAGGTGGGGAAAGAAAATATCACAGGCATGGCTACACATCACAGAGAACACCAAAGGGCAGACACCAACTGCTTTGCTTTGCAATTCACCTTTAGTTAAAGCCTTGCAACAGTTTTGGCAGCTAGGTAAGTTACCAGATGGGCAGAAGGAGACCCAGAGAGATGAGTAATTACCCAGCCAGTTAGTAAGAATCTGGAATAAAACCCAGAGGCCCTGTTTCACACTTGTTCTTATGTTACACCGCCTTCTATATCTACCAGCCATGCCAACTTTAAGTCAGTATGTAATAATTTATGTGTTGTCCTACTTTGTTCTTCATATCCTTTTCTGAAGGTCAATCTCAGAAGAGGTCTGCCCCTTCCACCCAACCTATAGTCAACCTAGAGACTTGGCAAAGATGACCCAATCCCCTAAATTTTCCATGTGCTTTTTAAATCCTTCCACAAGGATCAATGCAGTCAGCTCCTTCTGCAAATCTGTAATACAAGTAACTCTAACCTATTTTCAAAAATATCACTAGGATACCTACCAATGGGCTGAACTTGCATAATTACTGCACTAGACTCTGAAAAAAACAGAGATCCTACAAGGATCGTCAACATCAAGAAAAGTATTTCAGATTATCCCATTCCTCATCTGACCTGCAGATAGCCAACATAACTCATTAGAATTTTAATTATCATTAATAATTGTAATCTTCCAAGTTCTCTAAACTTTTATTAGTCATCTATATTTTCAGGCATCATTAAAGTACACTCCTCATATCACGACTTGCTAATATCTCTATCTGTTTCTGAGCACTTGGAAATGGGTATTAAAAAGCCAATATTAATTTAATCTTGTCTGCATTCACAATTATTTCACGGTTTACAAGTAAATAAAATATAAAGTCTCTGCTATACAAACAAAACTTTTAAGGAAAAAGCTGCAATAAGGACAGACCCCCCTTAGCACTCAGAAGAGACTGCATTGGTATTTATGCCTTGGGCCAGATGTTTAGAACATGCTAAACAAGTGCTTTCTCATCCATGATTATTTATCCATGTTATATTGAAACAGAAAGTTCCTTTAACTTCATTTCACAAAGGATTCGCTCATATACCACACTGAGGAACCACAAATCTCCACTAACACGTACTGACTACCCTAGATCTCAGCGAGAATGATATTCAACACAACGGGAAGATCCACCTCACTTTTTTCCTGGCGGTCCCCCAAAGTCGCTGAGCATCGGCTCAGCAAACGCAGCTGGAGTGGTGTGATATCAACCATGGAGCCAGATCACTGCAGGAATAGGAGGGAGGCATAGGAGGAAAGAAACAGAAAGGGTACCTGATATGTACACTGAATCCTTTTTAAATCATTTTATTCAATTTCCCAAATCCTCACTTCAAGTACTACGCAACAGATTACCAGGCAGAGTCCTGTTGAAACGAAAGTTATTTATATTTCTGCACTTGTGAGTCCAAAGCATCCTATGCTGAAAAAAACTGAAATAATTTTTCACTTTGAGGATTTGAGCTATCAAAACACTGTAAAGAAGTAATGATCTGTGGCTAGGTCAGTTGAATTTGGACAGCTCACAGACTGATCAGGTCCTTGCTCTGCACTAAATCACACACAGTCAGTGCACCACCCGATTCTGCACTGCCTCGCTTGGAAAGGCACCAGAGCACCCATAGTTTATGGGGCAAGGAGAGAGAATGACATCCCCAACTAGTTAGCCACAACTTGATTTTGGACAATTCTACAGAAATCAAAACATCACAGAGAAATTTAAGTGGCTTTAGCCAATAAGAACAAACTCACCAGAGTAAAAAAAGCAGCAGAAGTTTTGGCTCATTCCTATTAGTCCCTATTGCACTGACACAACTTTTTAGTACACACACACACACACTTGGCCCATCAAGAGCTAAGGCAGAAAGATGTGATGGCACTGTTCTCTCTGCCTGTATTTCAGGAAAAGCTTTTTAAATTAAAACATCATAGGAAAAAGCAACTCTTTTTTTCTCTTCACAAATACTAAGTTGTACTGGACTAAAAAGAACAGTTTAAACATATTTGTCCCATATTTGTGTTTGGAGAACTTGGACATGTATATTTGACCCAAAAATTTTTTCTTAATATTTTTAATTTTACAATATATAAACTGATCATAGGCTAATAACCTGACATTACAATCTCCATAAATATACAGAATGGTGTATTCTTTGAATTAAAAGGAAGGTGCTTATAAACATATGTTGCTCTCACAGGCAGGATGTCTACAGCTGAACTACGAGATCACAGGGCACTTAAAGAAACTCTGTCTCTCTGTGACACTTTTTGATGCTCTCAATGTATCCCAGCACACCTGTGAGCTAAACTCCCACTCCTCTAGCACCTATCCCCACATATTTACTCACTCTCCTCCCTTTTCTGGCATAATAGGAAAGTAGAAAAGAAAGCAAGGAATTTCCCTAGGCAAACAGACGGAGCTTTCAGCAAAGCCAGCACCAGACCAGCTCTCCCAACATCTGCAGGAGCTTTCCTGCTTCTCGTGCCAGGCCTGACTGACCCAGAGCCCTCTGCCCGGCCAGGCTGGACCCTGCTGGGCACGCTCAGCCCCATGTGCGGCTCAGGCAGCTCGGCGCTGCCAGCGTGGGCGCGCTGAGCCCACGCACTCCGCTCCCTCCCGCTCCTCCCGAGCTCGCTGCGCTGCGGGGCTGCCAGAAAGGCTGGGCAATCCCACGACAACCTATCCACGAGATCTGGAGCGGAAGAACGGGTAAAAAAGAGAAGGAGCTGTTTGTTTTTAAGCTGCTCTCTCATGCCCTGCAACGGACAGTAGGGAAATTGAGCGTCAATTGCAAAGCGCTCTGAGGCCATTACAACGTTGCGAGGCTTCAAGTTTGCAGGAGGCGGCCGGGGCTCGGCTCGGGAGGGGCC
>NW_008237239.1:13869132-13871981 GCF_000691975.1 Corvus brachyrhynchos | reverse complement strand
GGCACGGCGGCGGCGCGCCCGCGTTCCAGGTGTTCTGCAAGGGTACGGCCGGGGGGGATTTACACTTGGCGGGGACTGACCGCCGAACCCCTTGATAACACAGGCGCTCGTGGCCTCTACAAATCGTAATGAGCCCCTGGTACGCCGCTCCCAGCGTCTGCCGTGGGCTATTTTAAGCTATGCTGCCCTAAATCCCTAGGCCTGTAACGCAGAAATGACTCACGGATTTTAAAGAGGAATGCTACCAGAAAGGCAAGTTTGATGGTTATTGAGCCACCATGTTCCGTGTGTTGTGTCTCCTCCAGGTTCTTTAAGCTCTACCTGGACTTCTCCCTGCGGATGGGCTCTCGTGCATGCACAGGTCTGCGGAACGCTTTGGTGTTAGGAAACCCTCAGGGTTTGAGGGGCATTGCTGCAGTTCTAAGGAGCATATTGTGCTGCAGTACCTTGTCCTTTCATAAGATTACCTTCAATTTCTTGTCTGTAGTGGGATCTGTACCGATGTAGATCTCACACTTCAGATTATAAACTGCTAAGATTTTTTTTTTTCTAATCACTGTGCTTTCATTCATTTAATTGCAGATGTTAAAAAAACAGCTTTTCCTTTCCAGGTTATTAATATCTCTGCTCTCATGCAGGTTTTTGACATAAAATATTTAACAATACTTAATTGCATGTCTTTGTGAAAGATGAGAGTGTCTTGTACTGAAGTTCCTAGTAAGCAAGTGCCTCTCCTTTGAGGAACATTTTCTTAAGGAAGGGGAAGAAAGAGGACATTGGTTGTTAGCAGCTCACTTGTCACTCTCACTTATCTTATGAGAGAGGAAGAACGTGTCTTTTACATCTTGTGCTGGTACACAGAACTTCATGGAAGTTATATAAGTTATCAGAAGTTCGCAAATTCGAGTACTTGGGGGAGAGAGACAGTGAGTAAAGAGACAAACACATCAGGCTTAGGAAATGTACGGAGCTGAAAACAGTAAGAGGCAGGGAGAGCGTTCATTTGAAGTTTGCCCAGCCCCTGCACATTTCTAAGCATCTGCTGCTAACCACGTTTAGAAAGCAGGAAACTGAGCTCAGCGGAACATTGATCTGAGCCACCGTGGCTGTTCTTATGTGCACTGTAATCAATCAAAGTATCCCTCAGTGAGTCAGTAGCCTCCATTCACTATGGAGTTTCAAAAGCTCAAATGACTCATAAAATAATTTGGCTTCTACTTACAAATCAGAATTTGGAGATACCTAATTCTGAAGAATATCTTTTCACATGGTATAGCCAACAGAAAAGGGTAATTAGACGAGAATAAAAAATACACAATTAAGTGTTACTGGCTTATTAAGACTTCTCTAGATCAAGGCAAGAAAATCTAGCAACACTGAGATGAGAGACAATTTGCATCATATTAATAGGTTAGTCTTTTTCTTATCTTCTATTTTGTCTATTACACAACCTTCACGCTTTTCAGCACATCCTCCTTTCCATTAAAACCCACAGCTTCAGTGATTTCTTTTTTTTTTCAGCATCACTACAGAGGTTACTACTATGTAAAAACCTTCGAAGTGGCAGATCAATTTGGGTGTCCTGTGTAGGTCAAAATACAGACAATAACTGCATGCTATGTGTGGATTCTGGTCCTAGAAATAACAGCAGTTGTTGTTGCTATAGCTATGGCTTACTGTCTTCTGTCCTAGAAATACATCTAAAAGATAAGAACACAAAAATGCAGAAAAGAACAAACCACCAAAACAAGATGGTCTTGAAAATACAGTTGGGAGATCCTCTACTACACGTGTATTATGGGACTAGTAGTTTCACTGTCATATTGTGATGAAACTAACAGAAAATGGATGGGTATTTTTACCTTTCACCAGTAACTTGTCTCCAAGAAATGGAAAACCCAAAGTGGATTTGACACATTGCCTAACTAGCGTGCTCATCACTGCATTATTTCAGTTCCAGTCTTCCCTACCACTCCTGGGAAAACTTCAAATGTTATTTAAAGTCACTTTTATGACAGATATAAAAGGAATGCAGAGAAACAGTATTTTACTTGATTACAGTTCCTGCACAGCATCTGCACTATTCAGCACTATAATTTTTCTTATGCATTGTGCTGTGTTTCCTTACAGTAAACAGGGCCAGCATTTACTCTGTCCTCAGAAGACCTTAAGAAAGCGTTCTAAGTGCTTATTCAAGCAACATCGGCAGAGCCAGAGGATTGTTTCTGCAGCTGGTAAGCAGCAGTGGGTCTGTCAGCAGGGTCTGCAGGGCGGGCAGGTCTCCCACCCATCCCTCAGCAGAGCACCTTCAGCTGCATTTTAAAACCTGACAAGGTTGAAGTACTTTATTGGGTGAGTGGGGTTCGTTTTTTTTCTGCAAACACTAAGCATGATGCTGCTGCCCTTGAAATAGTCAGCACCTTGAAATACATCGCAGCTCTTTCTCAGTCCCTTTGACCCTGCAGGAACACATGGTGATCCCAGGGAGAAGACCACCTATGGAAACTGTCACAGAACATGCTGAGTTGGAAGGGACCCACAAGGATCATCAAAGTCCAGCCCCTGGCCCTGCACAGGACATCACCGAGGGTCACACCATGTGCCTGAGAGCGTTGTCCAAATGCTTCTTGAGCTCTGCCAGACTTGGTGTTGTGACCACTTCCCTGGGGAGCCTGTTCCAGCGCCCAGACACACGCTGGGTGAAGAAACTACTGCATGAACACAGTGTTACCTCCATCTAAATGCTTCAAAAGCCCGCAATCAGGCTGCCTACATGCCGGTCGTGCAGGGCTCTGGAGCGGGCGCTGCCCCGGAGCGCCCCGGGAAGGGAGCGCGGTTTCGGGGGCGTC
>NW_008237239.1:13862387-13868959 GCF_000691975.1 Corvus brachyrhynchos | reverse complement strand
GGCCGAGCAGGGCCGCGGTAAACAGCGCGGCGTGGGGCTGTCTGCTGCCGGGGGTGCGGGGCTGGGGGGCCGGGGGTTTAGGAGGGAGCAGTTTCTCAGCGCTTTTCTGTAAAGCAAGTATTTCAGGAGGTTTTTGTAAAGGAGTGGTGCCTCTTTTTGCTCCATAGTAATGCTGTGGTGTGCGGGGGGGGTGGGTGGAGGAGTGTTTTGTTTGTGTGTCTGCCCGACTACATCTGGTGCGCTGTGGCGAGAAAGGGTTGTTTCGGGACAAGCGGGTTTTGCCGAAAGTTGTATTAGCTATTAAAGGGTGTCCAAAGGAGGGCAATGAAGCTGGTGAAGGGCCTTGAGGGGAATCCATGTGAGGAGCGCCCGAGGTCATTTTCAGCCTGGAGGAGACTGAGGGAGACCTCGTGGCAGTCTACAACTCCTCATGAGGGCAAGAGGAGGGGCAGGCAGTGACCTCTTCCCTGTGGTGCCCAGTGACAGGACCCAAGGCAGTGGCCTGAAGCTGTGTCAGGGCGGGTTTAGGCTGGATATTAAAGAAAGGTTTTTCACCCAGAAAGTGCTCGGGCGCTGGAACAGGCTTCCCAGGGAGGTGGTCACAGCACCAGGCAGCCTGACAGAGCTCAGGGAGCGTTTGGACAACGCTCTCAGGCACATGGTGTGACTTCTGGGGATGTCCTGTGCAGGTACAGGAGTTGGACTCGATGATCCTTGTGGGTCCCTCCCAACTCAGCATGTTCTGTGATTCTGTATTTCAGCGTATTTGCTCTGCTGAATGGCAGCTGGGAGGTTCTCACTTCAGTTCAACTTCACGCATACCAGGCTTTGTTATCTTTTGCTTATAAGCTCAAAATACACCTTCTTATTTAAACAGTGAGGAAGCTGAGACAGATTATTGTCACTCAGCCTTCATTCCAGTGATTTTGTTGAGAGACAGGTTTCTTTTTTCTTCTGAAAAAAAAAAAAAAGGAAAAACCCCACCTTTTTTTCATGGTTTTAGTTGCTGAGCTGTGGTTTGCCTTCCTGGAAAAGAAATAAGAATACAGATTTAGTCTTGAGCTGGTGCTAGTGATGCCTTGAGACTTAGCACCTTTATTTCCCTGTTGTGTTGGCATTGGGATTTGAGCCATATCAATGGCTTTCCAAACAAAGTTCTGACTGCTTGCAGGAAAGTGGTCTTCTCATTCCTTACAAATAGCCTTATGATAAAGTTAATGCAGCATGCAAAAATGACCTTTTGTAAAGGTCATTCCTCTGAGCGCTTGAAAGATCTGACACTGGAATTCAGCAAGGCAGAAAATAAATTGTAAATAGTTACTCAGATGGATAGGGTTTGGACACTAAATGGCACTTGTAAATCTGAGGGGAGGAAAAGGATGCAAGATCTCTTTGTAAAGTCCCATTTTGCATATCATTTAGATAAATGTTTAAATATTTTGTATATATCTATAAGCGTTTGAGTATCTTGTATGCGTTAACTTGTAGAGAAAGAGTATCTTGTGTAAGTCCTGACCAGGATGATTTGCCTCTACAGCCTTCTACAGGCAGGGGGAGTGGTGTGCAAGTAATGAAACTTGTGCTTTTTTGGTAGACACTCCATGCTGCCCCGCCATGTGCAGAGGCTGGGCAGAGACTGGATCACCCACTGGAATGGCTCCCAGCTACTCACCTTGAACAGCCCAGTTTCCAGCTGTATGAGATGGGCCAGACACTCTCCTCCCTGGGCCTCGTTTCCACTCCCTATTTCAGCTGATTTCTCAGCAAACTGGAGATTCCCTCCAGTCTTTGGACCTTGGAGACAGTTTCAGAACTATAACTGGCATCTTGATAACTACACACAAAGTTGTTGCTTTCACCTACCCAACCCCAGTATGAAATCTGAGGGAGAAGAGCCATTGACAAAGAAGAGAAGACTCAGTGGCCAGGATGATACTTCGACTCCTGAACAAGAAACAAACTTGTCTAATCAGAAGGGAGTATCTTGTCTTTCTGTAGCACAGAATGAAGAAAAACACAGCAGCAAGAAAGGTAAAAAATGCTCTTTGCTCATTTTCCATGTTCATTTGTAATGCTAAATACACCAAATGCATTAGAGTTATGAGCAGTACTGCCTGCTCCTTTTGAGTTACTCTTTTTCTTGGCACCCCTCTCAGGCAAACATGTCTTAAAAATGGTCCAGTTTTGTAATACTGTTTAGTCTGTAAACTTGTATTTTGTGCTGTCAAACAGTGCACCAGAACTAGGTTCACTGCACTTGGCAGTAGAACACAGTCAGTTGTGTGAGGGATTGCCCAGCTTGGGGAGTCCTGAGCTTGGTTCAGACAACATTCTCTCCTCATGTCTCTGTCACCAGGTCATGTCTGTTAACTTGGAAACTCTAAAAAGCAAGAAGATTTGGCTGACTTGCTGTAGGGCTGAGCTGGGCTGGCAGTTGTATGGCTTCATTCCTGGTACTCTACCTGAGCTCATAAACCCTGCTGGACTTGAACTGGGTTCTTTCCAGACCAGCTGAGTTATCTGCAACCTAGAAAACTGAGAATCAATGGACAGAGATTTAATGGTGCTTGCTTCCAGTGTGACTGTGTGATTTTGTTTTTGCAACTGCATTCTGCCAGTGACATGTTAGCAAGTTTTGTGTCAGATCACATCTGACAGAGCAAGCAGCACTTGTGCTTATCCAGAGAAATACAGGAAGAAGTGCAGATTTGTCTACTGTGCTCACTGACAAACTTCCATGAAACTTCAAAGTGTCTGTGTTAGCTTATTGCAGCTACAATCTTCTACATAGCATCCAAGTATTTTACTGAGTTTTGTATATATTTACAGTTTTGTCTAGTGTGAAACAAATAGAGGGACACAGTCAAAATCATGGCCCTCTTGCATAAGTGACTTCCTTAGAAAAATAAACTGGAAATTGTATTATGACTAAAAAGGGCAGTAGATGCTATCAGCATCCCAAAGGGATTTTTGGACACAAATACCCCTAAGGCTTAGAAACATCATATCTATCTTCAGGAGCATAGCAATGAAATTTACTAACCAAATAGGACAGATAGTAACAGCTATAGCTGCAGTCTGCCACTGGTTGTTAGCATCGGTAACCGGACCTCAGCTTGCTCTCAGATGAGGTCAGATATAAAGGGTGAAAAGCACCTCTGTGAGTTTTTAAGTGGAGAAATAAATTTCTTAAACAGTAACTGGATGCTTAATGGTGGGCAGATAGGTTATTACAAATTTTCATACTAATAGTAAGTATGAAATTAGAAATGGCAGAAAGGCAAAGGAAGCCTTTTCAGAAGTTCTTGGTAATTCTGAGACTTAATAATTTCTTGATTTCTCAACTCACTGAGGAAAATCAGGTTCATTATTTGTTTTGGGACTCCTGTAGGAGACCCTGTTGCAGCTTATGGATGAGTTTTACAGACTGTACACAGGCTAGAGGTGATTGATTGTTTCCTAACCCTTTGTTAGTCATGGATAGAGAGATCAACAAGATGCCCACATGCCGCTCTAAGGAGTGTATCCCAGACTGACGTACACCATCTCTGCTGAGAAGGCAGCATAAGACTCTGTTAACAGAGTGGATTTGACTCACCAGTTTGACAGCCCTTCTGCAGGAGCAGGGGGTATAGTCTGATAGCAACAATCTCCTTAGAACATGCCAGTTCCCCAGTTTCAAAGCAGTTGAAATATAATGGTTTTGTGATGTTTGTTTGTTTGATTTTTTTTTTTTTAACTTATAATGCTTATGTAAAATAATGATGCTTATATAAAATCCATCTTAAACAGAGGGTCTGAATCACTGCTAATTGAATAAGATTTTAGAATTATTTAAGTGATTTGAAAGACAAATAATTGTCAGTAGAATGATTTCCAAGAGCAGTAAGAAGTCGTATGGTCTATAACAACTTTTTTCTGCTTCATATGCTTTTAACAGGAACCATCAAAAGACACTGGGAATATTTCTGTCAGCAGAGTAAAACAATGAAAATCGCTAAAAATAAAGGATCTGACCAAAGCAATACAGGAAGTGACGCAACATTTGATTTTACAGTCATGTCCTACAATATTCTCTCACAGAATTTGTTGGAAGACAACTCTCACCTGTACAAACACTGCAGGCAGCGATTGCTATTCTGGACATACAGATTTCCCAACATCCTACAAGAAATCAAAGAGCTGGATGCAGATGTGAGTAGAAAATGAGCACGTGGATATTTCTTAAGAACTGATAAACAGAAGTAGCAAATTCTGCTACTCTCTGTGGGGGTCTGAAAAAACACTGCTGTGGTTTTGTAGAGTTTATTGTTTATTTTTGAGGACACATAAATTATTGTAAGTCTTAATCAGGAAGTCAAGTCAGTAAAATTTTGCTTCAGTCATTGTTTAGACCAACAAAAGTTCAGTGATAGAATCCATCCTGTTTGTGTCAGAAAACAGTACTGAAAAAAAGTGGTTGTATTAGAGAAGCCACAGAAAAACAGCCTTGTACCATTTGAAAAATGCAGTTATGTTACTACATAGCCAGGAATCTGGAAATTAAAGTCCCCCTCAAGCTCTTTCTTTCTTCCTAGTAAATTTATACATCCTGTATGCATATATTTTTACAATGAGATACCTTAGGTAGCTTTCTGAGAGGAACAGCTGCTGTCAGACCCTGGTAGGTGCAGGTGCCCTTTCCACAGAGAAATTTCTTGCTAAAGGACATAGATTTTTAACTATTTCATTGGTTGGAACTGTAACCTTAAGTGAAGCAGAGACTTCAGAATGTTGCTTGAGATTTGAGTCTCCCTTGAGACCTTGAATGAGCGATTGTCAGCTGGGCAAGTGGAATGTGTTGCTGCAGTTCAGCAAGCAGGGGTAACTTGTTCCCCTTTGGCAACTCAGTCCTTTATCCCAGTGGTGGTTGTAAATCTGTGTGTTACTGCAGCATGCTGGGGAAAGGCTCAGAGATGCTCACAACTGGAGCTGGACTCGATGATCCTTGTGGGTCCATCCCAACTCAGAATATTCCGTGATTCTGTGAACTCTCTTAACTGAATATTTTGAGTTTGATCTTTGGTTTAGGTTCTCATAATATGGAGGCTTGTTTTCCACCCTGTAGTATGCCATTGGCCTCTTCATCTCTCCTTTCTGGCACTGAGCCTTCCCCTGAACTGCTGAGAATGTAGTAGCAAGTTACTACTTCGATTATATTTATTCTCACCTCTGAAAATGTCTATCTGAAAAAGGGTGAGAGGAATTGGGGCCTTCTTCATAATCTTAGGCAGCATTTTCTATAGAAGAGTGAATTCTATTGTGGGATTATGGAGTCAAAAAGCTTCTGAGTTTGATATATTTTTTTTAATACCTTTACAGAGATATGCTGTGGTGATATTTTGATGTACTTACTAATATATTGTAATTGTAAACCTTTGCCTTAGGTGCTCTGCTTACAAGAAGTCCAAGAAGACCACTATAGAACAGAGATCAAGTCGAGTTTGGAATCCCTGGGTATGATGAAACTCCTAGGACCAATACATTGTCTTCTCCCCTGCAGGGGTAACTTGTTACCCTTTGGGAACTCAGCACTAGTTTCCTCAAAAAAACCCTCTCATAGATTATAGAATCAAGTCTTTTGCCATCACATGCAACAATGTTGTGTATCCTCTTTCATAAATTCATCAAGTGCTCTCTGGAAACTACCTTAATGTTTTTTAGCAGTATTCCTGTTGGGTAGCTCTTCAAGGGCATGTTTTTCTGCCTTGAAACCTTCCAAATACCAGCACTAAATGTTATCCATGGTCAGTGTATATATATTAGTTTTTATACAAGTGCTGTCAGTCAGTCTGAATAGACTGTCTTGTCACTCTCCCTCATGTGATTTTATGGAAGGGTTTGATTCCATGGTGGTTTAAACTGATCTAAATCTTCTGTGCCCTGCACCACCTTCCAGTCCCAGGGCCCTGCTTCCATCCTGGCACTGGTTCTCGTCTGATGCCAGGAGGGCATGGTAAAGGAGCAGCACTGGACTGGTAATTTTTTTTCTTTCTTGGTTAGTTGAGGTAGTCTAGCTCCCAGAATTGAGTGTTTGCAAAGAAGATAGAGTAATGGCAGTACTGATTGAAATCCACTTGAAATGTGAAACAACACTGCGAGGCCAGGCTTGTGGGGGCAAGTGAGCTTCTAGCTACTGTACAGGAGGATCTGGAGCTTGCTTTAGCCCTTCCTTTCCCCATCCCTAGCTCCCAGATGTGTGTCCTGCCCCTTATCCTGGGCTAGTTGTGGCACTCACTAGTGAAATCCACCAGTCCAGCAGAATACTATCCAGACTAATTTTATTTTTCTGGGTTAATTTTCTGTTGGCTTACTGAGTTAGCAGTAAGTGCTGCAACAAGTGGCAGGAGCAACATGGCCTTAATCTGGGAGAGGGGAATGGGAATCCCTTGTTCCAGCACTGGTGTGAGCTCAGGTCAACTCACCCTACTTCACTAAGGCTGTACTTCATGAATTCATATGGTCTGGGCAGGGCAGAGAATATTTGAAAATGGCAAAAACTAGATACTGTTTCAAGATCTAATTTTTTTTCC
>NW_008237239.1:13845170-13862319 GCF_000691975.1 Corvus brachyrhynchos | reverse complement strand
CTTGTTTAATTTTTGTTTAAATCACCTCTACATAAAATGAAGAAATTGGCAAATCACTATTTTTAGGTGGACTTGTTTGAAGTCCAGTGCTGTCATTTGATAAGTGTCTCTGTTCCCTTGGTGAAAGCTTGCCACTTGCTGCTCACTGGATAATTGCATAATTATGTTTGAGGCCTTTGTTCTATGAATCATTTTAGACATTGACTAATGACTTAGTGTGATTAAGGCTTTTGATTGGTAATGCTTCACTGGTATCACTCCTAAACCACGCTTGTAACATCCAGAAAAAGCTTCAATGCACAAGGCCACTTTTATATGACTTGGGGGCTTTCTTTGTTGGGTTGGTTTGGGTTTTTTTTCCACATGAGGAGATAAGAACATGGTTGGTATCTTAGAGTATGTAGATGCTTACACATTGCCAAAGGTATTGGACCAGGCTTCCTGTCCTGCCTTGCTTCAGGTCAGATTGGGGCAGAAAGAAAAGTGAACACGAGTCTATGTGAACTTCATGCAGACTTTGGTACTTCAGACTGAGGGTTGACTGTCATGTGAGAGAAGTAGTGTGAGATTTTTCTAATTTTTTTTGTTTCAAAGTCTCTATTGATACAATAGTATTTTATGTTTTTAACTGCCTTTTTTACAGGGTATCACTGTGAATATAAAATGAGGACAGGGAGAAAACCTGATGGCTGTGCCATTTGCTTCAAAACTTCCAAATTTAGCCTGATCTCCTCAAACCCCGTGGAATTTTTTCGCCGCGATATCCCACTCTTGGACAGGGACAACGTTGGACTGGTGTTGCTGCTGCAGCCCAGATTTCATTGTAAAGCCAGCGCTGCCATCTGTATTGCCAATACACACCTGCTGTACAACCCAAGGAGAGGGGACATCAAACTGACCCAGCTTGCAATGCTCCTGGCAGAGATAGCCAGTGTTGCCCCTCAGAAGCATGGTTCCTTCTGCCCAGTTATCATCTGTGGGGACTTCAATTCTGTTCCTGGCTCTCCATTGTACAGATTTATAAAGGAAGGAAAGTTAAATTATGAAGGACTTGCTATAGGGAAGGTAGGCTGTGCTTCTCACTTCTCACCAAGAAAATGGTTAGTGCTGATTAAAGAGAAGTATTTGGTGCTGTGATTGCTTCCATTGCAGTGCCTGTCTTAGTGCCATCTCTGCAGCCTGCAAAGCAAAAGTTACTGCAGAGTTACTTCAATGAGCTTGGTTGTATTAGCTGTGCCTTAGGGAATGTTGCATCCTCTCCCAGCATTCTGAAAGGAAAAACTCACCAACAATCATTCTTGAAATGTAGTGAATCCACAGGGTGATTGTATCACTGTGTTTGGATGATTTTTATCACTGTGTTTAGGTGTCCCAGTCTTTAAGTAGGATAAAGTAACTACTTAATCAAAAACCTACTGTGTGCTCTGTGGGAAGATGACTCTTACTGTAGATAAACTTGGTGGCCGCAGTAATTATGAAAGCAAAGCTGCAATTAGATGCTGAACCTCAACTGTTTCATGTTAAATGATGTCTTGTTGTCAGCTCTTGTATGTAGCTGTTGGATGTGTCACATGCTATTTAATAGGAGTGACTGAACTACATTAAATGAGAGAACATGACAAAAAAATAGCCCTGCTGGGTGTTCTTTGCTAGTGGGTAGTTGATTCAAGCCCCCATTTGACTTGACTTGCTCCCAGAAGGATCAGCATCCTGAAGCTGAAGTGTCTGCTATGTAGCTTTGTATGCTGATCTGGTCCTGTCACATGGCTAAAAGTGTCCTTGGAAGTCTCTCAGTGTCCAAGAACTACCTGGAAAAATTGGGTAGCTGCAAAGAACTTGCTAAGAATAAACAAAGGGGATGCACATAAACGGTGTTATTTTTACAGGGATTTTACTCTTATAAGAGTTATTCTAAGGGACTGGGCCTTTTTCTTTTTCTTTAAACTTTACGAAAAATGTTCATTTATTTCAGGTTTGTTTGGTGGTTTTTTTGTTTTTTTTAAATCAGATTTCTGTCTGAAAAAAGCTTGTGTTGTCCTTTTCAGGTCTCTGGACAAGAACAGTTTCCAAGGGGACAAAGAATCTTATCTATACCAATTTGGCCAAAAAAATTAGGTATTTCACAAAACTGTGTATATGAAATAAAACAGCAACAAAAAGAAGAAAATGCAGGTCAGTTTTTGGATTAATGAGTTTTTGTGAACCTTTGAAAGTATCATTCAGGCAGTACTGAAAACAAGATGTTCTGTTCTAGTGGGGGAAAAAGAATGAGTCTTGAGCTTGCAAAACTCCCTTGTTGGGCTCATTAGAGTGTAAAGCAATGTATTCACCTAAACTTTGCAAAGTTGAATGTTTAGAAGATAGTAGTTACAAATTTCCATTCGGGAGTTGGTGTGTAATGTTTAAACTGCTGGGTTTGCATCCTGAAAGGCAGCTGTGCTGTGACTGGGAAGAGGGAGGTGAAGGAATGCAGCACATGGACGTAGTGTGATCATGCATTCTGCCTCAGAGCTTATGAAGTATAGTGTTGGCACTTCGTGGAACAGCTGGGAAAAGCAAGTGATTCCTTGCTGAGTATGGCTACATCTTTCATCCACTATTTTTTTCTTTGACAGAAAAAAGCAATTTTAAATGAATGGGACATAATGTAAAAGATCTTTAGAAGGAATGCTACTAAAGGAACAGAAGAATTTAATCCAGCTTTGTGACTTGTATCTTGCCTGCTGCAAAAAATAAGTGTACTTAAAGACACTTTTTTCCTGTAGCTTTTCTGTAACTCTTCAGTATTGGTCTCACTTCTATCCTATTTTTAAATGTAAATTGAATTTATTTTTATTTTGCAGGAGAAAAATTGGAAGCGGCAAAACCAGACAACCCTCAGGAGATTGTAATAGCATCTGAAAAGTATGTGTTGGGGGAAAATATGGAAGCCCTTGGCTGGTTACTTGGGGGTTGGTTTTGGTTTTAGACCAAATTTATACCTGATTCCAGTTGTGGATACCTGTTGATCACCCAACCCATTCTGCCCTTTTGGCAAAATCAGAATTGTCCATTCAAACATGAAAAGGCTGATCAGACAGCAAAAGACTAGAACTGGCAATAATGGAATGTGTGTTCTTTCAGGAACTTGGAGATATTTTTTCATAATGCAGGGGTGAGGTGTCAGTGCTTTTTAGAGGATACTTTCGGTCTGCTTATTAAAATAATGCTTCTGGCATTTTTTGTCACTTCTTGACATAAACAGGACATCATCCTCTGTAGGGACATTGCAAGAAACGTGAATTTCAGTCCAATTGCAGAAGCCATGTTTTTGAAAGAGGGAGAGGACAAAAATAAACCAATGTTGTCCAGCTGCTGAAGTGTTAGCAGTTCTAGTTTATGGATGTAGTGAAATCCTATAATACAGCACGAAATTTGGGTGAAGGAGGGAAAGGAACTGGAAGGGTCATAAAATCTTCCTTGTCATGAGTTCTGTGGGAGAATTTGAGTCTGAGAAATGTGGAGTATTATGGATTTGGTAATACAACTTTCACTCAGATCAAATATCTGCTTGTTGAACTGAAGGAGGAAGCCATGGCTAGAATGCTGAGAAGGAAAATGTAACTGCTTCTTGAAAGGAAAAATACTTGCATTTACCAAACTGGTAAAGGCATACAAAGTAAGGCATAGAAGAAGGAAATTGGCATAAATGTGTGTATGGGATGTCAGGCTCCAAGTCAGCCATTTCTTACCAGAAATGAGATCGTGGTATCACTGCAGATAGTTATATTAGAACTCATGGTGATTCTTGGTGATGAAAAAGGTAAGTCGTGGCATTTGTGAGAGAAGAAGTAGATAACAAACAGGAAGCCCTGTGCTACTGTTTAAAACCATAGCATGCTGAATGCTTCTTGCAGGGCTTTTTCCCCTCATCTTAAAAGGGATGTCATGTAACAAAAGCAGAAATTACTACTTGTCCTGTGTTGTTCCAGCTGGCATGTTTGCTCTGAATCAGGCAAGGTAACATGCTGATTTTGTTTTTAATTGCTTGGATTTCAACCAGAACACATTGCAGCCCAGGTTTAAGATGCAAGATGAGGCAGGTACAGCTGAGGGATGGATGATTTGCAGAGATGATGGAAGCAAATGTCTGGGAGACAGGAGTTCTTTTGTTGAAAGCTGTAGTTTTGCTGTTTGCAGTTTTTCAAGATTGAAAAGACGAGTGAGACAAGATGGGCTGAACTGAAGAGGAACAGACAAATGATGGGGAGATAGAAAATGGGAGCCTGAGTGGAAGAAAGGCTATGCCTAATTGTCTAACTTGGAAGCACTTGATAGCTCTAACTTGGGGGAGGAAAAAAACCTAAAAATCTGAATTTCTCTATATGCTGAAGGGCCTGGTTATAGATGAGTTTGTCCTTTGTTGCTTTCCTGTGAGCTGCATTTGTGGACATTCTGCCTGTGTGTCAGGGAGAGACTGCTGAGTGAGGACATGTGATTGCTTACAAAATGTATGTGGAGGTGAAAGCTATCTATAATTGAAGTGTCGGCTAAGCCAGTTCTGATCAGCTCTTTTACTTGAAAATGCTGCCTGCATTTTGCCTTCAGAGTTTCAGGCCTCTCACACAAAAGGCTATGGGATGGCTTGCAGGAGAGAAACACTAGTTTGCATATCCAGATAATTCGTTTTGTTTGTAACCAGGAACTATTTGGTATGTCTTCATTGCTTATTCCTTCTTTGTAATGCAAGAAAATAAAATTATTTCCTTTGATGTCTCTTTAGGTTGTCTTCAAAATTGCGGCACCATTTTAAATTGTCTTCAGTCTATTCTCATTACTTCCCTGAAACTGGGATACCAGAAGTGACAACTTGTCATTCCCGAAGTGCTGTCACCGTGGATTATATTTTCTATTCTGCAGCAAATGATGATACTGCTGCCCAGCCAGGTAAAGAAACCAACTTTTAATTATTTTTTATAAATGCTAAGCAAGAATATTTGTTTAAATGTAGTGATAATTTCATCCATGTGAAGTACCTCAGAGGTTCGTGGTAGTGCTTTGAACGTCAGCTGTTACCTGAGAAACGTGGCTGGCCTTGTCAGCTCACCACAGCAGGACTTGTAGTGCCACACAGGGCAAACCTTATCATCTGACTGAACATTTCTGTAGTTCTGTCTCATCATGGAGACAAGCTGGAGGTATAGGAAAGCAGCAGTGGAAGTAGCACCTGAGAAATATTGCTGTCAGTAACACAGGCCAGACCTACAGCAAGGCAGTATTTCCAATTGTCTGATCAACACAATGGTGAACAGCAATTTATGATGTGCATTAAAACTGATAAACGAACTGCAATTTACTTCTCAGCTTGTCTTGGAGTAATTTCTGCCAAGTAACAGACTCTGTGGCCTTTGAGCACAGTCACTGGCACAGGCCCAGCTGTCCTTCTCCAGTTTGCAGTTGCAGCTAAAAGTCACCAGATGGTGCAAGAAAGTCGCTGTACTTCTGAGGGAGTTTCGTGATGGGTAACTAGGTGCTTAGCTGTCCTTTATTGCACTGGGACTCGTTCCGTGGCTGCTTCTGAGCAGTTTACTTTCCATGCCCTCCTGAGTTCTGTATTTTATGCCATCAACATAAACATGTTATTCCACAGTGCAGTGCTAGCAGATAAATGGCTCTGCAAACTTGTAGCAAAGAAATCTAGATTCCATTCCGGCTCCCACTGGAGAGGGCAACTGATTTTTATAAACTAATGCTGCTTTCAGTATGTGGAATGAAAACACCACCTTCATCTCTTGTAACTTGAGACTAGATTGTTAAAATTCATTGAGTCAATTCACAGAAGTCTCATTTGTCATAACATGCACAGTAAATGCTACCTTAATGTAAAATGACAAGTACGAAAGCTTTGACTGAAAAAACAGTACATGGGAAGTATTTAAATGACTTCTGAATGCCATGTGATTTAACAGAGTGCTGTGTGATTCCAGAGTGCGTCCCTGCACAAAACTGAATCCCAATTCACCTGTTTATATATATTTTTTGCATTATCATTGCCCCAGCAAAGATACAGTACTTTTTTTTTTTTTTGCACTTGTTTTTCAAATAGATTCTTCCCACATCAGAGCACAGAATGGAATCAAACCTGAATTTTCCAACTACTTTAAACTGGTATCGTTTTTGTTCATGAGCTCTTAGAAATTAAGTGATGGTTTGGATTTTCAGTTTTCTTATGACCTGGGCCTCTGTATTTAAAGTTACCAAAGTCAGAACAAGTGAATATTAAATGTGGTCTAGGCTGACTGATTGGGTTTTTCCATTTAAAGGGTTTTATTTTAAAATATTCATGTTTATTCTGTCATGTTTAGCCAGATATTTGGTTTGGTATTCAGGATTTCATGTAATCAGGGTTCAGTACCTACCTAAGTCCTGCAGGGCACAATTTTGCTGAGTGTTCTGAGTGATATTAATCACTGCATGGAGACCAAGCTCTCTGTGGCAATAAACAGCTCCTTTGTAGATATGCAGGTGCTGTCCCAAATGATAAATGTGTCTCAAGACCTGGTGGACGTGTGCTTTAGAGCTGCCAAGAGATCTTTGCAGTAAAAAAAGCTTTTCTTTAGAGCAGCAAACAGTTGCTGGGTTGTTAAAGGGCTGGAAAGCTGGCAGATGGCAAAGGATGAAGCTGTTGAACTCTCTGAGGAGTTCAGCAGTTGCTGGATAGTCCTTTAAAGTATCTCCTATGGTAAGCCAGTACCAGGTTCAGCCAGGAAGTTCTGAATTGGCCGAGCACTGTGACACAGAAAGTATTTCTGTCAAAAGTTACAGCTGCAGCTTGTGCTGGTCCTGAAAGCACTCAGCATGCTCAGTATCATCTCTGCACTCTGAAAGCAATAGGTAGGGTTGCTGAGTTGTTGTCTCACATAAGTACATAGCTCAGGAAGTCTAAAAGTTTCACACATCATGGAAGGATCTCTACCTGAGCTGGAGAAGCTGTTTGCTCTTTGATGCTGGGAAATCTTGCCTGACACATTTAGTGGCCTTTAGTAATAGGTTTACAGCAGTTGTGGATAAGGGAAGAGCCACTGGTGCCATCTGCTTGGACTTGTGCAAGGCATTTGACATGTCCTGCCCAACAGCTGGAGAGATGGATTTGGTGGCTGCACCACACACTGAATTGGCTGGAAACAAACAGTTGCCATCAATGGCTCAATGTCCAGGTGGAGATGATCAATATTGAGACCAGCACTGCTCCATCCCTGGAAGTGTTAAGGCCAGGTTGGATGGAGCTCTGAGCAACCTGGTCTAGTGGAAAGTGTCACTTGCCCATGGCAGGGGGTTGGAACCAGATGGGCCCTAAGATCCCTTCCAACCCAAACTGTTCTATATAATTGTGTAGTAATTGCAAGGCTTGAGTTGTCTTCCCCTGTTGCATGAGCAATGTGGTGCTTCATCTGGGGAAGGAGGTGGGGGTGGGTTTCTTAGGCAGTTACAGGAATAGGTAGCAGGAGATAATGGAGGAAGATCCCTTTCTTCGGATGAACAGTTAAGAGAGGGAAATGCTAGAGTACTTTCATCCTTATGAGCAAGAATGTATGACCTGCCTGTGTGCTTGAGGATACAGAAATAAAATGTTATGTGAACCAGTAACTCTAAAAAGAGACCTTATTTTGCAAGTGTCACCTCTGTTTAGCAATGCTATTGTCTAAAGTACAGGACTGGATTATATGAGGCTTTTTCAGGGGAGTTACACTGAGCAAATAAATCCGTTTTCCTTTTTACCTCCATTTATCCCTCTGCAAAATAGTGTCCTTCTGAATACTTTGAGCTCTACTGATTAAACCCTACTCTGAGAGTCATAAAAGAACTTGTAAGCTGTCTTATTGGTGATTTTAATGGTGGAACAGTAACAACTTTGGATTATTGCTGCCATACTGTTTTCTTCCTTCTACATATGTATGAATGTGTGATGTTTAGCCCACACTGATGAGCATTTCCTTTTTGTTTTTTTTAACAGGAGCAGAGGATTCTTTTTGTGGGGGTCTGAAACTTCTTGGCAGGCTGGCACTTCTAACAGAGAAAGATCTTTGGACTGTTAATGGTCTTCCCAATGAAAATAACTCTTCTGACCACCTGCCACTGCTAGCAGAGTTCAGGCTTATTGAACGGTAATATCCAAAGGACTTTAGGTGTAGGTAAAGTTCCCTTTACCTTCTCTCTTCATGGGATGATTATTATTTTTTTAAAAGGTTAATCCAAGCACTGCTGGTCCAGTTAAATAAGTTTGCCTGCATGCTGATTTGTTAGTGTTGTGTAAAATAGACTTTCTAAAGGGACTTTCTTTTTAAACAAAAAAATGTTTCATTTACTTTATGAAGTCCTTTAGGGAGAAAAAGGAAAGATTTTACATTAGCTTCCTCTTTGATAAAGGAAAACATCTGTGCCAGACTCAAAATGGCATTATTTTTCATGGATATGTTGTAAATGATTTTTATTGTAAATCACAGTAAAAAGGACTATTCTGAGAACTGTCTGTTTCTTCAAGCAAAGGGGAATGTGTTTCTGTGCCTGCAGCATTTTATAACGGGTTGAAAATAATGTTTTACGACAAATGTGCTCTGTGGACACTTCCATCTTAATACTTCTGCAAAGGAGTTTACTCAGTGTTGTCAGTGCAGAGGCTGCAAGATTGAACTTTCAAAGGTAGAAAGGCATATAGGCAAATATTATGCTTTAAGAATTTGCTGCTTAAAATTATAAGGGCTTAAATATAGGTAGCATTCACTGAAATCCTTTTTAAAATATCTGAAATAAAGCTAAGCTTAATGAGCACACCACATCACAGGAAACTTAATTGATCTATTATAGGAAAAAAAAAATTAGCCCTTGACATCTTGAGACCTCATACATATTGAGCAACTGGTGCCAGGGTGAGGTTTTTCCTTTTAGTTATTAAAAGTGCCATGTTGTATCTTGGAATGACAAATCCTGAGGTATTAAATGATCAAGATCTTATATTTACTCTTACTATGCACTTACAAACATTCTGTGTAAAATATAATTCACAAAGTAATTAAAGAAGGACCAGACTGCCTGAATATGAAACGTAGAGGAGCTGGAAACAAATCTTGCAACTTCGTCAAACTCCACAGGGATATGTAGAATCAACTTTGAAGTAACAGAATTGTCTTTCAGTGTAGTGCTGGAAAACCTACACCCATGGTCCTGAAATCACATTCAGACACATTTGTCTCCCAGAAGCACTTGTGGAATTCTCATCTGTGTTCCCTTTCCCTGACTGCAGACAACTGCAATTACTTTGTGCTTGGAGAGTAATGTAGGAAGTACAGTGGAAGTAAACATAAAACCCGTTGAATTGAAGAAGTTCCTCGGTGTTCCATTAGAAAATAGACCTCCTGCCAA
The DNA here is from genome assembly GCF_000691975.1 of Corvus brachyrhynchos. Taxonomy (NCBI): domain Eukaryota; kingdom Metazoa; phylum Chordata; class Aves; order Passeriformes; family Corvidae; genus Corvus; species Corvus brachyrhynchos. The sequence goes on along the minus strand of NW_008237239.1, from coordinate 13,852,920 downwards.
AACATTCAGCTTATATTGTTGAGAATTTGGAGGGGGCTACTTTTGTCATAGGTAGTTGTAACTTAAGATCTTTCTTCTACCTGTTGATGCTGAGGATGAGAACCTGTTTGATACTGGATCCTGTCTGGGTTCAAGCATCTGAGTAATCTCACAGTGATGCCTAGGTTTTAACTTCTATGGTTTTCTGGTTCTGTACTGCTTAGAGTGTAACTCAGAGGTTTCTTGTAGCTTGATAATTTCTGCTCACTTGTGCTAGGTAGACATGACAAAGCCTCTCCAGGCCTGCTCTCCAAGGTCGCCCAGACCATCCTAGGCCCAAAAAATATAATCCAAAGAGCTTCTAAGGGGGTCCAGCAGAGGGGAAATTACAGCATTGAACTGAAGCTTTAATTGGAGAATTAACCCTGCTATACAAATGAACCAAACGTATAAGTGTGAAGAACTCATGACCTGTCATCCATCTTGGGGTCCATTTTGGCAATAGCCTCTGGCTCCCAGGGTGTACCTTTGAAGGCTTTTCAAATAAATACCTATTTTATTCTTTTACTCCTGTCCAGTCTCTGTGTCTAGGAGGCCTCATAAGGCATCAACAGATGCCAGCATACTTAGCTAGATGCCACAAATTTCTGGGTCCATCCAGGTTACAGCTAAAAACATTGTTCAGTTGTAGCAGCCCTTGTTAAGAGTAAGGACAAAAAAAACACGTAAGTCATAAAAAAAAAAAGACTACCATGATACTTTTATTGAAGTTTCATACTGTGCATATACAAGTGATGAGAAAAAGCCCAAAAAGTCATGCATGTTTTTCTACACTATTTGACCACTTTGCTGTCACTTGAACCACACTTAAGACAAATGCCATCATAAGCAAGTTTCAAGAGAACATTTCAGCAGAACTTTAAAACAAGAACCAAAAGTAATTTTTCACACACCTCTACAGTATTAAAAAGCTTCAGTATCAGTTAAGAGAAAATAAATTGTGCTGGACAAGGATAGAAACTATTTACAACTATTATTTGAGCTGAAGTAAACCACGGTTTCATAGAAAAAACTTGCAACAGATCAGATAACATTGTGCTATAGGATACAGCTGATCAAGTTTTTCCACATCATTTTTTCCATGAGAAGTCATTAAAAAAATTGTTTAGGTCACAAGACACTGGCAAGACAAAGTTTGAAACTGCAACTCTGCAGCTGATGTCAAATTACACAAGAATTTCTACCAAAAGAGTATTTTCCCTCTCTTCAGCTTCACTCCTTAACCAAAAAACTCCTTACTGTGAACACAGGAGTGGAAAAGTTTAGAGAATGAGGGATGGGAAAAGCCTTTCTGTTATTGATATGGTAAACTTAGATAAAGAAGTGTCACACATCTGAAAAGTTTTCCTTTTAGAGCTTCTGAAGTCTTAATTAGTAGAAAGCCTTTCACGGGCTGTAGAAGGTTGCTGGGCCTTGGCCTTTTCTTCCTGTCATAAGCAGGTGCAATTCACTTTTTTGTGTACAAGCAATTATCTCCTTCTGTATTCATTCATTTTCTGGCTGACAGAGAGTGTTCTAGGAGCTTAAATCATTCTGCTTGAGTAAGCATTACTGTCAGTCTGTAACAGCATCCATCTTCATCAACATCCCAAAAAAGTGCGTGCCCAGGAGGGGAGGTACGCCAGGCCCATGGCAGCATCGTCTATGAGCACAGCACAAAGGGTAGAGGCTGGGCTTGTACAATAATCCAGTTTATATTTAGGCACCTTATGAAACATTTCCAGGAATGCAGCACTCAAATGCTTCCAGAGAACTTCACTAAGTTAAATGGTGGACCCCAGGGAGTCTTACCACGTCACTTGAGAACACTGCTGTCCATCACAGGTCCTTAGCCAAGTCTTAAAACAAAACAACTGAGCAGGGAAGAAGCAGACAAGCTTGATTTTCATGTATTTCTGACATACTTCCTTACCCAAGTCTGACTAAGCAGTTGTTACTGCAACATATGTAAGGAAACTCCCTGCACAGCATGGCAGAAGGTTAACTTCAGCCTGCCATGTCTGATTTAATACAAGGTGGCAAGGCATCACCATCAGAGACTGCTCGGCCTTTCCAAGACAGGGTTCAAATTTGCACATAAATGTGGAGAGAAAAGCACATAGACTCAGGTTAGCAATTCTGACAGTTTTTCCATTATTCCAGGTACTACATATATGAGAAAAAAGCTGACTGGTCTCTACAAAACAGTAATCTCTATGTTTTGTGCTTCACCGGTGTAGTTCAGAAAGACTAAAAGCTTGTGACAAAAGTATAAAAAAAAGTATTAAAGTTTAAAAATCCATTATTCATCAATTAGCATCATTTAAAAAATCTCAAACCTCGTATCTTGCCTAACAAGATGTCAGTGTTAAGAATAACACTTGCATATTACTATTACTTAACATCTTTCGGCAACATGCAGAAAATAATAATACAGGTGGCAGTAAAACATCCAGTGCTGTTTTAATACTCCCAGTAATGCTGGGAAACAGTACAAATTAGTTAGAAAACAATAATACTGACAGTTTTGCATATCTGTTAAGTCTAGTGAGGTAATATTGATACTTTAAAAACTTATGCCACTTCTGCACTGCTTGCTTTTATTGCTGATTTAAAGATTAAGTGAATATTATTTTTTTTAATTGCACTGCACCCCAGCACATCTTAACACTAAGAATATGATTCATTAGTTATTCCAATGCTACCACCCAGCACAAGACCAAGTTCAATTAACACTTGTACAGGGAAATTGTATTTGAAGAAACTCACGCCACTGGATCACCTGCTACATGATGGGAGAGAAAAAAAATCTCATATCCTGGCAAATCTAATTTTAGGTTCTCTCCACTGATGCCTTTTCTATAAACTTAAATAAATACTGCCACCAAAAAAATTACTCCCTATTTTCTAGGTCAAACTTTTATTGTAAGAGTACATAAGTTAATAAATAGTCCCATTCCTTTTTCCTTCCAAGGGAGTGCAGGTAAAGTGCAGCAGCAGCAGCGGGAAGCCCTCTGAAGTCCGTGGTATGGCTGTGTCAGATGCGGAGCTGGTAGCCCACCTCGTTGAGTGTAGCCAGGTCTCCTTTCTTGTCCAGCACCGCCGGCCTGCGCACAGGGGAGGGAAGAGGGCGCTGCTGACCCGCGATCCCGCACCGCCGTGCAGGTGTGGAGAGCACAGCAGCCACCCAGGGAAAAGCTCGCCTCAGAGGAGGGCTGGCTAGACCTGATGTCATCTTAGACACAATCCTGCCGAATCTGCCACAGAACTGCTGTGACTGAGCTGTCTGTGTGGTGCTTCTGAAACCACGCACCAGTGAAGGACAAGCTGTGCCATGCTGGGGTCCAGGATGTGAGCCTAAAGCACCCTCTCCTCCTGACTTGAGAGAGGGCCTAAATGAGCAGCTAAGACTAGACACACCCCACCTGTCATCTACCCCGGAGCAGGACCCCAGCGTTTAGAATAAAGCTGGAACAGCTGAGAGCAAACAGGCAGGGCCTCTCACAGGGCCACTGCGTGTTGGCTCTCCCAGCTGCCCCTTCCTCCTGGCTGCATCTGTGTGAAGGGCTAGAGCCCACCAAGCAGAAAACACAGGGTGGACTCCCTTCAGTCTCCTGGCTTCCAACATTCTGATACCATTCACATGAGTAATCACACATACATGGATGCTGTTAGAACATTTAAGTATACCAGCAGCCTGAACCAAAGGAAACCTTGAGCTATCAGTCTCTCTCCTTTTAGCAAGCAATGGAAAAGCTCCTGGAACAAAGTTGTCAAACCAAAACTATCCAGCTGATTTATAGTCTATGGAAGTGTCTAATCTGAGAGCTTATTGCAGGCTCTTGGCTGTTTTCACAGTAAGCAGTCTGTTTGCTTTTCTAAAGACAGACATTGTTTAGAGCACACATTTCTCTAGTACTCTACAGCATGTCTGCTTCCCTGCAGAAACACAGCTAAAGCCCCAGGAGTACAATGGGAGGCTGATCGTGGCTCCAGTGCTTTCAGCTCCTCAGCCCTGGTTTCCAGCTCTCTGTGCTTACTCTTTGCTCATTCTGCAGCAGATGTGACCCCTGAGTTTGCACAGCTAGGCTGGCGCTTATCTCCCTACTGCAGGCTGCCAGCCCACTCCCGCTGGAGCAGCTCAGGGCAGGCAGCAGGGCCCCGGGAGAGGCAGCAGTGCCACGGGCAGGCTGGAAACCAGGGAAAGCCCGGCCCTGCCTGGGGCACACACCAGTGGAAGAGCTGTACTGGTGCAGCTCCAAGAGCTGGGGGTGTACAGCTCACACATACACATGTGCAACAGAGCCTCTGAAATATTTTTTAATTCTTTGGTTCAATAAGGAATTCTTTACTTTTTATTTTTAAGAGCAGAACTGCTAACACCAGGTCCCTGCTGAGAATCTGCACAGCATTTGAGAGCTGGGGACATCGCTATGGACAGCTACTGATCTGCCTAGTGGCACATTGAATGAAACCTGTTGCTTTGCCACTTATCTAAGCACCTCTCAGGATAACCCCACCATCCTCACTGCAGCACTGCCCTGCGCCCTGCCTCATGTTTGTCTCAGTTTAAATACTTCACAGAAGTGAAGGAGTCTTCACTGGTCTCTCTCACTTGCAGGAAGGGATCACACTTAGAGAAATCACTGTAAGATAGTTTGGATGTTTCCACATTATTCCTTCAGAGCAGATGGGATTTGACTAACCAGTAAACAAGCTACAAGCTGCGTCCCTCTGCTTGCATAGGAGTCAGAGACCAGCAAGAGATGCACTGTATGATATTTCCAGTGTCCGTCCTTCCTTCCTCCCTCCCTCCAATTTAGGGATCCTCTTCACACCTTTTTCTCCCTCCCTTTAATTAAGGTCAGAATATGGTTTTAATTAAAGCATGCCTGGATGTAGTACCTTCTCTGATTATCCAAGGGAGATGGCAAGTCACTGTACAGCCATGGTGACGTGCCCATTTCCACCCATCCACCACAACTTGTCTGTAGCTTTTAGCTACAAACAGACTGTCCTCCTGAGTTTCAGAAAAGACAAGACTTGGTCGGACCAGAAGCACCACAGATCCAATTCTCCTTGGCTGGCAAATGACCTTATGCCAAACGTGCCCTCTGAGGTGAGGGGCCTCTGCTGTACCGGCCCATCAGATCACACCTCCCATCTAAAGTGCCCTGACCATGAGCAGCTGAGCAAGCTGTGCCCAGCTGCTGGGCACACAGTATCCATGAGCTGGCTGCACTGGAGCTGCCTGATTTTACACATCCTAATATAATCCTGCTCCCTTGCACATCCCGATAAAACAGACTAACAGAATTTCCCCTTCAGCAGCTACACTGGGCTGGAAGCACACAAGGCCAGTGTTGCCATGACACTCATAGAGCATGCATATGTTAAGCCTGAACATGAAATTGAAAGGAAATAGATCTGGTGAACTGGCATTTAGGAGCAGAGATTCTCCAGGCTGCTGCATGACCCTCCCTTCCAAACTCACAGCAACTCTCCCAAACCCCTCCAGCTCCAAAGCACTCCTAATGAGGATGAAACACTGCATTGCCTGCTCCAACACAGGCCTGCAATTTACTGCACCCTCCTGCTTTGGGACTTCAGGGGATGGGCAAGTGGACACAGTAAAGCTTCAGACTTACCAGAGAGATTCACACCACCCTATCTATATCCTCTGTATTCATGCAGGATCACACCAGCTGTGGGCTAAGAGCGTAACTGAGCTATGCATGGACTGCTGCATAGCTCAGTTAATGAGCTGCAATTTGACTACATACCACCCTCCTAGGCAGGCACGTACTGGGTATTGCATTGCCACCTGTCCTGCAACGTGCCCCACCTGCCTTGCAGCTGCATTTCCAGGCTGAAAGGCTATCGTGAGCTTGCTGGCAGCCACCACTAACATTTACCTAATAAACTTGAAGGAACAAGGATAAGAAGTTAAAGGTTTGAGGCTGTAAAATCCTCATCCATCCTTAAGCACAATTTCAGCCTTTGTCCTTCAGAAACAATGCAGCAAAGATGCTCTAGTTCACCACTCCAGTTCACATATCCTTCAGTGGGAGATTTCTCCCAGCAGGCCCATGTAATTTTACTGTTGACGAAACCCAGGCTGTAATAACAGCTTGTCATCAGCAGGTGAAGCCTTTCAATTGAATGTCTTATTCAGCCCCTGCAAGCTCATACTGGAGCAAAATACTTCTCTCCCTCTCCCCAGCAAGCTCAAAAAAGCTGTAATTACAGCACATGAGTAAGAGATCCACAAAGAAACAAAACACAGTGTTGATAAGCACAGCCATTCTTCAGCTAGCATTCCAGCCTGAAGCCTAGCAAACCTGAGTCTTTCCCATTCTGTGTGTAACACAAAGGCCTCTCACTCCATCAGGTTCTCAGAGATCCGTCAATATGGAGAAGAGAATACCCAATTTCTCCTCTTGTATGTCTTGCCTTATGTCAACCACTGCACATGCCAGGATGTGTCATTCAGCTCATCCCTGACCAGAGGATGCTGTTCCCCCTTCAGGGCTCAGAGCTCATCATGCTGTATCTGGGTCCTGCATCTTCTATCATGGTGACCCAGGGTTTATTTTGGAGTAACTTACTTGCTTTTGATACAGAGCAACAGAGCAGAACCACTGAGCAGGTAACAGGTGCTGAAGCCACTGCAGGGCCACCTGTACACTACCTGTCTTTCTGTCCTGGAAAAGCAAAGCTGCCAAGGAGGGATCAGTCACTGCAGAGCAGCCACATGCCCAGCAGCTCTTTCAGGAAACCAGCTCTGCTGGAGAGTCTCCAAGGCCAGTGACACTCACTCCCCTCCAGAAATACATGATCCACTCCAGCAACTGCAGAAGCACTATCAGAAACTCAAAAATGAAACTGTTCCTCAAAGAGAATCTAGGAGGTGAAGAAGCCTGAAGCAGCCGAGCCCATTGCAACTATAATTATCTCTGCACTAAACAAGGAGCTCTCCATGACGAAACCCAAAGTACAGCATCATGGACTGAGTGTGAATGAACATGTAAAAATAAAGGCTTGCTGTGAAATCATCTGCTGCTAATGTATCTTGAAGTTATCTTTAGAAGGTTAGTCTAATGTCTTTGTTAGCTGCTTTAAAATAAATAAATAAGTGCTGAGACAGTAGTCTGGGAGCCTATTTAAAAAGCAATGATCATAAATATGTGACTAATCTGGGTTACGTATAGGCTTTCACAGTTGTCAGCTTCCTGGCACAGAGCAGTACAGCTAAAACTCAGCTCTTCCACATCTAAGGTAAGGGAGTCTGAATTGCCAGTGGCTGTAAAAGGCCTGTGGATCTGGAAGCTCAGTTTTATCCATTTAGAGGTATTGCATGCAGTGAGTCCTTCCTTCCCACACAGCTAAAGAACAACTCTTAGCTACAACACACATGGAAAGTGGTCTGGGGTATTTTTAAGCTCATTAAAATCAAAGAATACAATCCAAGTGATGTTTTCACTCTGGAAAGAGAAAAGGTTTACTTCCCCACCACCCCTGTAAGCTGGACAGTCCAAGGACCCTGCACAGAGGGGCCATCGGGCAGCAGGAAGCACAGCAATGCCCGGACATCAGCAGTGCCAGCAGCTTCTGGAGCCTCTCTGGTAGCTGAGGTACCTGGCGCAGTTTTCCTGTATGTGCCAGTGAGCACGAAGTTTTGTACAGCAAACATCCCCAGCCTCCCTTCTGGCCCAGCAGGACTGGAGGCGCG
>NW_008237239.1:13838559-13845148 GCF_000691975.1 Corvus brachyrhynchos | reverse complement strand
GAATACTCACGATTTATCTCTCCTGCAGGCCCGCCTCTGAGGGCTGCCCTGCCTCCGGCGAGGGGACAGCGACTTACCCCGGGGTCTCTCCTTCATCGGAGAATGGGCACTTGAGGGTTTCAGAATCTGTGAGAGACAGGGGAGGGAAGGAAGTGGCCTTCAATAAAGGCAATGATTCACTGCAAATAAAAAAATTAAAATAAAGAGCCTCTTACAGTAGCAGGGATGGCACACAAAGAGCCTTCAGTCCCTTGGTGCTTATTCAAACCCTGCCCAGGTTAAGAGGAACTCAAAGCTGTTATCATGTGATAGCTGTTCAGGGGCCCCCTGCAAAAATTAGTTGGTGTCACCAGTTCAGTTCCCAGCTGAATACTGTCTCATCCACAGCTTTCTTCAGAGCTGGCAACAGCAAGAGATAAGAAAAATGGCTTTGAGCCTCAGCTGAAAGAAACTCAGGCAGACAAATCACCCTCTCCAGCTTTTCTCTCAACAAACAGAGGTGACCCTCTCTCAGGCTGAACTCTGACAGTGAGGCTTTTCAGTAGGTCTCCAACTTGCCCCATCCTCCAGGTCCTCCCAACATCAGAGGGCCATAAGCATTACACTCACACTCTGGACTGTTTGAAAGACCTGATCCTCCGAATTCAGCCCACTCACAATGGAAGCCCTCTGAACCAAGCAGCTCGAATTCTGTAGTAACTCAAGGGAAAGACCAGATGCAGGGCCTTCGGCCTTCAAGGGTTCAGGGCTGTGATCCTGGCCCTCAGGCACTCACAAGGACTAGACCCAGTGTCCCAGTTCAGCACACACAGAGAGCTGGTCCCTCTATCAAAAGCAAGTACAAAATTCAGTAAGTCATCTACCCATATGGACTTCTTCAACTCGAGCCTGCTTCAGCTGTTTGCTCTCTGGATAGTATTAAAAGCGTATGAATAGAGAAGAAGGAAAAAAACCCAAACTTAACTACATCAGTAATCAAGCCCATATGCTTAAGGTGACAGCATGGTACAAGGTGTCCCTCAAAACTCCTTGGCAGGGCAGGAGAGATGGCAGCAGAACATAGGGGCTACGATGCCACTGGCAAGGCTCACCCAAGGTCAGGGCAAGGGGGCAGGTGCCTCAGCCAAAACGGCACGTGGCTGCTACGTAGGAGCCATTCTTTAGCACAGAAGGGGACGAGATCCCAGAATAACTTGGACACAATGCCACATACATACCTCTCCTCAAGAGCCAGACCCATACTTAGCAACACACCTGCTCTGCTCTCGCTGCTGGCAGCCAGCTGGACAGGCACCAAATCTGCTTCCACCACGACCACAAACAGCTCCTCGCCCATGCCAGGCTCAGAGGCACGGTCAGGGACACCCCTCATCCCCAAGGGCAGCCAAACCCTGCAGCCCCCTGGCAGCCTGCCCTGTCTCCCCGTTGTTTCCCAATGAGCTCTTCAGTCCAACCAGCCAGCAGGGAAGCACCCATCTGTCAGGGAGTCAATTTACTTGCCTTTCCCATGTAACCTGTTCTGTGATTTAGCTGAGGGTGGTGGACATCAGCCCCCTGGCATGTCCTGCAAGGAGAGGCAACCACTGACACAGATGTCCCATGGCACCTCTTGCAGCTCAGGTGCAAAAAGCAGAGACCTCTACCTGCGACCGGGCCACTCTTCCCAGCAGTTCCAGCCCCAGCCATGCTCATTCTTCCCAACCACCTTCTTCTGGAGTCATTGAGGAAAGCCAAGTGGGCAACAGCTCCTTGATGGCCAGGGACAAGTATGGGTTCAAGTGTTCCCCCGGCTGAAGGGGAGATCCTTCAAGTAAACAGCCATAAGGGCTTGAAAACACACCAAATCCTGGGGAAGCAGCACTGAGACAGATGCAAGCTCACTGCCAGCACACCTGATATCTGCATGACTGGGATCGGCCTGCTGACACAGAGCAAAACCCATCTCTGCAGGATGGGACAAGGCACAGCTGCCTCCTGAGCCCAACACCCACATGCACAGACCTACCTTCATCCTCATATCCCTGGCAAACTTCTCCAGCTCCTTCCTGACTTCTGTGCGCATCATTTTGGACACGTTGAGGACCAGCTGTTTCCACTCGATGGGCTGGAAGCTGTGCGGCTCGTGCGGGACGTACAATCCGATTTTGACTTTTTTGACTGAATGCAAATACTTTTTATAGGAGTCTTCGAATTCGAAGATGAGGTCGCTCAGAGTTCGGAAAGTGAGAGGTTTGTCCATCAGATCCGATCGCCTGCTCATGCCCAGCGAGCCGTAGCGGCCGTTGCAGTAAATCCCAAGCACCACGTGATGAAAATAGTTCCCTGAGAAGTGGGTTTTAAAGCTGATGGGGAATCGTTCCACGGAGGGCTGCCCATTTGTTAAGTAGCTGGGGTGCACTGCATCAAGGCAACAACGGTGCTGGGAAAGCAGCAGGTACAACTGCACCTGGAAAACATCTTCAGCGGGTTTGGGGTTTTTAACTGCCAGGGCAAAGGGCTTTCTTGCAAACACAAACTTGTTCTCACTGAGCCCAGAAACAGCCAGTGCTGCCAAAGCCCATCTCACTGCTTGGAAAATAAGATGCAATGGTTCAGACAGGGAAGAATAAGAATGACTCTTAATCACACTTAGGGGAAAGATAAAAACCCCAACACTGTTCAGGTCAGCACACCCGAAGAGAGACCACCCTCCCTAGATCTGTGGAAGCTCCCCATTTGATAGCAACATCAAACTCCCACGCTTCCAAAGGCAGAAGTGTTTACCTCCCTTTCTTGAGGGTTTGATACTTAGTTTAAGTAAACTAAGTAAAACTTAGTTTACTGAGCCTCATTTTCTCATGTCTTCAAACAGTACCAAGAGATTTGGATTTACTCCTCTCCACGGTGACAGTCTGCCTTTCCTTCTGTAAACTGGCCCTCAGTATTGCCACTCCTCATACTGAGTGTTTTAGCATGTCACCCTTGTAACACATTGCTGAGAGGAACCAAAGGAAAGCTCTGAGATGGATAACTAATTAGATAAGCACAGAGACATGGTCAGAAACAACACTCTTAAAAAGCAAACCCTGTCCCTGGAATCACTGACTGGCCATTTCAAAGGCACCACATGCAAGGGCCAGGACCAAGCTCCATGCCAGTGCAGCGTGTGATCTCAGAGGGGAGCTACGTGCAGGTCACCTCCTTGGGAGGCTGCTGGCCCGTGCCAGGGAAAGGACAGGCTGAGAATCCCTCACGCAAGCAGCTTTGCGTCAGCACCTACGTTGCACACAGCTCCACGCTGCTAATCCCGGGACAGCTGAAACTCACCCTGGCTCCACGTGCTGGCACCTGGCCCCTGGCCCCTGGGACAGCAGGTGCCCTTCCCCTCTGCAGCTGAGGCCCCCACCCACGCCTGGGGGATGGAGGAGGGATGACCAGAAAAGGCTGGAGCAAAACGCTCCAGCCTGGGGTTACTCCAGCCAGAGGCACCTGCTGCAACCTTGGAGCCATCCCCTGAATCAGCTGGTCATGGTGCTGCCACTACAAAATACAGCAGCCCAAAAGGCAGGCACTGCCAAGATAGTGTCAGGGCATCCTGACAGATGGACGAGTGGCCTCAGCTCCCACTGAAGCTGTAGGAACCTCCTCAGACCAGGATTCTGCTCTGGGGATTGCCAGCATCCCCTCCTCTCCCTGCCTCATGCCCAAAAAGGAGGTATTCAACAGCACTGAAACAAGAGCCACTGCACAGCTGAGATATCCTGGGATGTTATTGTGACCAGCCTTCCTCCCCTGCCTGCATAGCACGGCTGCCTGACAGCTGCTGGGAAACTGAGAGCACAAAAAGCCTTTGTATCAAGACTGTAAAACACAGTTTGGGCTCAGTTCTGGTTCTGCCCAGCTTGACATGCCACCACCTCACCACCAGTGTGACTCCCTGGGCTGTTGACCCCTGCCTGCACCCCACATTTCACTTCTTCGTTCTACAGGGATGCATGCAAAGCATCCAGTGGCTCTCATCTCTCTCTAAACCATTTTCTCATGGGGATATTTCACCCAGTGTTTGTAGAATTTCACATATTTAAACTTTTGGCTTCCGGGTAAATGCAGAAACCAACTAATAAGAGGTTCATGAACTGCCCAGAATCTGAGGTCAAGAGCAAGGAGTTTCACAAACAAACAAAAAAAACAGGCCAAGAAAAACGCATTGGCACAAAACTTTCAGAACAGCCACAGGGAAGGTTTTTGGGTCCATGTCAAACATGTTTAGCTGCATTCAGTGCTAGATGTCATCAGCTTTAGCAGCCTGGAGAAAACGTATTAGAGGGTAAAGGAACAGACAACACTGTGGGCTCAGCTCACGGTGCATGCACTTCACTGTCTGTATGACCACAAGTCTGGAAGACTGTGCACAGCAGAGCACAGCCCTCCCTACCCCATACACCTGTCACCCAGCCAAGGCCATGTGCACCCACCTGCTACCCCACTGCCATCACCCTGCAGCGACTGCCAAAGCCCACCCCAATACCACCTACACCAACACAGAACAGAAACAGCTCTACGTGCCTTAGGTGGTCTCACTGGATTACTGCTGCCTCAGGACTAGCTTCTCCAAGAAAAATACCTGCCCCCCCACCATCAGTAGACGATTTATAATTAAAGATTATAAATAAACTGCAAGGGCAGAATGGGCCCTAGTGCCATTATGTCAATTGGAAAACTCAGCACACACTCATCTCATTTAAAAGGTCACCTTGCTTCAGGCCTTAAAAGGTGCATCCTGTGTACATCAAAGTCACGTTACAATAATTTGTGTCCTACAGACTGATTCTTGCAAAAGCCCATTGTATTTATCATTCTGTGTAACTGAAAAAGCACTATCTTTTATTAACACCTATGAAGCTTTCAAACATCGCCACTATTTTTCCCCATCATTATGAAAGGGTTTTCTCTCTGCTCCCCCAGTGCCTTTCTATTAATTCCATACAAAGCTTTGGTGGCCACCCGCCACACATACACACTTCTGCCACGAGGTCTCAGAGAAGTTGCAATTTAATCTCATTATACAGTTAGTAGGAGTAAAAGAATCTTTTGAGGGCAGAAATTACCCACCATCAAATAACCCAGCAACAACCGCTGTGGAAATTAACCTTTAGGTACAGGTTGCTTCTGCTGAGGGACTGGTTAATGAGAGTCCCCACCCGAGATGAAATACGCAGCAAATGGGCTGGAAAGGCATGTCAGATCTTCCCCTCTGTCCATGCATCATTATTAATAGCTTTTCCTTTCTGCTCTGCCCAAGGAGAGCTGTATTGTGGCAAACAAAAGGCAACCACACAGCAATGCTGCAGCTGTAATCACACTTTTGAGCTGGGACTGTAACTGCAGGATGGAGAGTCGGGGAGTAAATTACATGTCACAATAGAGAAGCAGTGCAGAGCAGGAGAGGGCAAAAGCAGCTGCAGCAAAGCTCAGTGGCCTCCTGATCCTGGGTCTTCATGTCAATCAAGATGATGGAGCCAGGCTCTTCTCTGTGGTGCCAACCAACAGCACAAGAGGCAACAGGCAGAAACTGAAGTACAAGAAGCTCACAGGTCAGGCACAGAAGAGTTCCAGTGAATGGGTAACATCAGCCCTGAGTCCAGTCACTAGAGGGGCTCTGCAGGGCTCCATCCTCAGCCCAGATCTCCTCAACATCTTTATTAACAACTTGGACACAGAACTCAAGAGAATAAGTAAGTTTGGGGACAGCACCAAACTGGGAAGAGCTGTTGACTCCTTCAAGGGCAGAGAGAGCCTGCACAGAGATCTCAACAAATTGGGGAGATGGGCAACCACCAACCACACAAAGTTTAACAAGGGCAAGTGCTGGAATCTATACCTGGAAAGGGGCAGTGCTTCATGTCTTAAGAGCCCAGCAAGGGTGTTTTTTGCTGAAGTCTGGTCAAGATGGCCACAGAAAACTACAGCGTGTCTGGTCCTCCCCCCTCCTGCCACTCCCAGGGGCTGGGGCCATGAGCAAGTGCCACTGGGCAGCAGCGAGCTGGAGGGATGGCAGCAGGCTGGGAGCAAGGAAGCGGCTTTAGTTACATCTGCAATGCTGAAGTTGCTAGCACAGAACAAGACGTGGAGCAGGAGGAAAATCAACCTCACACTTCAAAACCATCTGATAAGGCTTCAGTAAAACCAGAAGAGCTGTTTTTCCAAGCAACTGCTCAGAGGGCCTCCAACCACCAGCAGTAAACACTCAGAGAGGTTTCCAACAGGAGTCAGGCAGCATTTCCCATGGGCTCGGGATTGCTTACTGTGAGGCAGAGTGCTACTGAGCCTCCATCTGGATATTGTCTGCACAGAGGGCCCAGAGTTCCCCCTGGCAGCTCCAGTGTCCATGTAGGAAAGGCTCAAGCATCTGGTTCAGCTTCCCAAAGCAGGACTGCCAGGCTGACATCCCCTGGATTGGGAAACCTACTCTCCAGTGCCTGGCTGCAGTCAGAGGTGACTATCTAAAAATTAGACCATGACAATGTAAGCAATTAAAAGCTCTCTCCCAGCTCTTCACAGCTACTAGAGGGGCTGTAGATATTCAGCAGGAGCCTCCTTTCCCATATTT
>NW_008237239.1:13832503-13838424 GCF_000691975.1 Corvus brachyrhynchos | reverse complement strand
CCTTTGACATATTTCAGTTAGCAAATGGGTCAAGTTGTAGACAAGCATGCAGGAGGCAAAGAGGAGCACTACATGGACATCAATATCCTGCAATGACTGCAAGAAGCTCTCCCCCTTACCGAAAACACTTGCTCCCAGCCCAGGGATGTACCTGCTGGGCTGGAGGAGATGGATGGACCCAGGTCTCCAGTGGTGATAAAGTGATTGCATCCACAGAAGGAATAGTGCAGAAGCTGTTGAATAATTTCTCACTCCTGAGACACTTTCGCTCTTGTCTTCCTTGTTTGATGATATTATTGGCCAAGGGGGTCTAATACCCTGTGCGGGTCCAAGCGTTACCTCACATGAACTGGGAGAAGGATGCTGAAGGCAACAGGAGTGAGTTATGCTCAGCCAACGCGGATGCGCTCCGCTAAACTCCCCGAAGAGGGATGCAGTGTGCAGCTTCCCTCTCCCCCGCTGATATTTTGCTCTCCAAGTTTTAATAAAGTGAATGCAGCACAGAGAAAATTCCCTTGGCACTTTCTGGTTTACTATTCCCTTTCATGAGCTCAAATCAATTGGATCTTTGCTCAGAAAGAGTGGGCTGAACGCACCATTACTCAGCTGATTTACAACTGAACTGAGAAATGCCCTGGGGAACGCAGCAGGAGGAATGCTTCTGGTTAGGCACTGACAAGTAGATCATGTAAGCAGAAAGATATGAAGCCAGTTCAGACAGCTACACAGAGAAAAAGAGCTGTGCAGACTGCTGCAAAATAATACTGGAAGATCTGTTTGAGCTTTCAGTCATCTCAGAGCAGCTGCTTCCTTGCTGCATGCAGACAGGGCAGCTCAGTACTTTACCTCACTGCCCTATAAAAACGCTCCAAGATCAAGTGCATTGGCAATTATGCAAAACTTAATTCTGCACCAAGAGGGATTATAGAAGCATTTTATAAGAAGTCACACAGTAAATTGCACGAGCCAGCAAGCAGCTCAATTAAAGCAACATCTCGCTAAGCCGCTCTGCGCGAGCCAGCCTTTGAAAGAAGGCTCGCGCCGAGGGTCCGCTGGAGTGGGCTGTGCTTTTTCAGTATCCAAGCAACACTCAAGGCCTGCCAGCACACAAATTACAAGCAGTACCTTATTTCCAGAGACATGGCATGGTACAAGAAGTTAACACACACACAGGAGGGCTGCTCAGCTCAGGCCTGTGTGAAGGCACTAGCTGGATACTCGGGAGAGGATAAGCACATCTTCTCTGGACAACACCTGACCTAGGAATGCTGCTGGCCTCACTGTCTGCATCCAGAGGGCAATGCTGAAGATCAAAACCTCATGGCTGACAAAAGTCAGCAAACTTCCCCACGTGCCATGACAAAGATGCCTCCCAAAACCCCTCATGCTGCACATGCATCACGGCACTACGAGGTTCCATGTGGGCACAGGCTCCGTACCAGCCACTTCTCAGACACACAAATTCAGGTGGCCCACCCACTCACCACTGCGACACTCTTTGTGTACCCATACCTCAAGCAAAATACCTGGGGTTTGTACTGCAGGAATCTTCTAAACTTTAATGCATCTCTTACTGGACCACCAGCCAGCAGACAGTCCCTGCTCTCACACAGAGACTTCCAACACAGGAAGCAAAAGTCCTAGAAAGATAACTCTGTCCCATACTCCCCCCTGGCTAAACCTTCTCGATTTTTAAAAAAAAAAAAAAAGCTTGCCATAAGTTTGGGGTTTTTTAATTAGCATCTAGAGACAGAAAAATTCATATGTCTCTTAACTCTGAAGAAACTTTAAATGACAACAAAGAGTATAACATACAGCTTTCAAATATTTTGCTTCCTTCTCAAAAAAAACCCCAAAACCACCAAACTGAACCCACAAGTCAGGTTTGAGGCAAGCAGAAAAACCAGCAACAACACTTCTAGGTTATCATGGTTATCTGTAGGCCCCTAATCATCCTTTGCTCCCCTGATATATGGAATATTCAGTTCTCTGCTAGAAATACAGCACTGCAAGCCACACTGACACTGCAGAGCATCATCAACTCCACCTGGGGATTATTCCCTGCATCCCTTTCATCCCCAAACAGTTTGGGACACAACCCTGACACAAGGGCAAGCATAACAGATCCACTAACATCATTTCAAGGGAAACTAGTTAATGTAAACTTCTGGACTTCAGGAAAGCTTTCAATACTGTTACTCACAGTATTCTCTTGGACAAAATACCCAGCATACAGCTAGAGAAATACACAACACAATGGGTGAGCAACAGGCTCAAAGGTCAGACACAAAAGGTTACAGCAAATGGGGTTACATCAGGCTGGCAACCACTCGGCAGTGGGGTTCCGCAGGGCTCCATTTCAAGGCCAGTTCAACATCTCCACAAATTACCTGGGTGCAAGACTCAAAGGTATGCTTAGTAAGTTTGCTGATGACACAGGACTGGGAGGAGCTGCTGACTCCCTTAAGGGCAGAGAGGCCCTGCAGACAGACCTCGACAAATCAGAAAGTTGGGCAATCACCAACCTACGAAGTTTAACAAAGGCAAGTGCCAGATTCTGCACCTGGGACAGGGCACGCCTGGTTGTGTGGACAGAATGGGGAATGAGAGGCTGGAGAGCAGCACCACAGAGAGGGAATATAAGTCAGCAGCACCCTGGCAGCCAGGAGGGCGAACCCTGTCCTGGGGGGTATCAGGCACAGCATCGCCAGCTGGGCAAGGGAGGGGATTGTCCTGCTCTGCTCTGCACTGGGGTGGCCTCACCTCGCGTGCTGGGGGCAGTTTGGGGTGCCACAATATAAAAAGGATATAAACCTATTAAAGAGTATCCAAAAGAGGGCAGTGAAGATGGTCCTTGAGGGGAAGCCTCACAAGGAGTAGCTGAGGTCACTTGGCTTGTTCAGCCTGAAGGAGATTGAGGGGAGACCTCATTGCAGTTACAAGTTCCTCCTGAGGGGAAAAAGGGGGAGGCACTGATTTCTGCCCTGTGGTGCCCAGTGACAGGACCTCAGGGAATGGCCTGAAGCTGTGTCAGGGGACGTTTAGGCTGGATATTAGGAAAGGGTTCTTCATCCAGAGGGTGGCTGGGCACTGGAACAGGCTCCCCAGGGAAGTGGTCACAGCACCAAGCCTGACAGAGTTCAAGAAGCATTTGGACAACACAGGGCCTGAACTTCGATGGTTCTTGTGGGTTCCTTCCAACTCAGGATATTCTATGATTCTGTGATTTCTCCTTCTGGAAGGGCTTTGAAGGGGGTTTGAGTCTCTTGCTGACATCAAGCCCCCAGGACCCCGATACCTCCAGCTGCAAGCAGAGCCTGTCAGCATTCCCAAGGGAAGCCCTGTCAGCCACAGCCACCTCTCAGACTCAAATCCGAGGCCTATCCCTGGCGCACGTTGCTCAGCCCACATCCCCTTCCCACCCCCCAGCAGCCATCCCTTCTCACAGACACTACCTGCCAGGCTCTGCTGGCTCCTTCTCCCACGGGAGGGGGCAGCAGCAGCCAGCAAAACGCCACAGAGACATCCCAGGAGATGGTTTGCTTCGGGGCTTATTTTGGGTCGGCGTATGTTTTAAATGAAACTTGATCATTTCTGACGAGATGTGTTCCTGCAGCCCTGCCTTGCCCTCCTCCAGTGTTTTAGGATGGTGCAGGTTGATTTACCAGTGACAGCACAAGAGGGCGGAGAAGCAAGTCAATGTCTAAATGACTGAAGACTGAGTAGGAAGCAAGCATTATGTTAAGGGGAAGCTCAAATATTTAAGTATAATACACATATTTCTGCACAAAGCTGTGGGTTGGGAGACAAAAGCTAACACGACTTGGCCATGTAAAACATCAGACAAACACAGAACAGAACCCACGCTCCTCGGGTGTTACCAAGCTCCAACAACCAACAGAGAAATGCTAACAAAGAAAACGAGGATTGTGTAGACAGGTACTTATCTGGGCACTTTGGGTCACATCCTGACATGATGCAGATCACCAGGGCAGGAGGCAAAGTCTGCATGGCTAAATCACAACACTTGTGACCTGGGCACACGGCATCCCAACTCCTACCTACAAACCCAGGCATTTCAGCAACTTTAGTGATCGATACCAGGGCAGCCCCCCAAGCTGCTGTCACTCACCTTTGGCTGCAACCCTCTCAAACACCATCCAGGAGGGGCAATGTATTAAACAGAGCTGCAGTGCAAAAAGTCACAGGCATGTGAAAGGATACATCCCCAGGATAACTGCTTCAAGGCATTTGATAGGTAAGGACTCCCTGGTCATTTCTTTTGCTGTCTCCATTAACCTAGAACAGAAACAAAACGGTTTTCAGTCCTTCCAGCTAGAGTAATCAAAGAGTCCTCTCGTAGAGCGAGAGCCAGGCACCTCCAGTTCTTATCTCAGCAAGAGCTGGTGAACTTGATTCTCCCCCTTCAGTGACTTGCCAGAGTCCTCTTGACTTCTGGAGGATGACTGGAGCGGAAAAAAAAAGGAAGATAAAAAAAAAAAGATTATTTGGCATCCCAGTGCCTTCCACCTCTGAAGGTGGATGGGAGGAATGCAGTCCTCTCTGCCTCTTGCAGCAACTCCATGAGCATCGCCTCAGACTGTAACACAAAGCCCCACTGAACTGCACAAGCTGGCAATCAGGGAAATCCCAGGGCAGGACTGAGTTTAGCTTATTTTCAAAACAACCCTGGCTCTCCTCTGGCGAGAAAAAAAACCAAACCAAAAACGAACCAGGAGAGGATGGTTACATAGCCCCCTGAAAGCTACAAATGCCTCCATAATCCCATAGCTATGGCTGCAGACCAGAATTTATTGCCTTTTTATAAAGCCTGCTCTGCAGAAAGCTCCACCAACACAGACACTTCACACCACTGCAAGCTGAGTTATTGTCTTGCTGCTGCTCCACATCTCCTGTGGACAGGGAAAGTGGCAAATTCCACACAATTTCCTGCAGGAGTGCAGGAAACTATTCATGCCCAGGCTTTTGCACATTCACAGAGTTTAGTTACATTCTAGCCTGTATCTTTGGAGTACAATTATTTGACAGGGACACAACACCATGACAAGCGACAAGCAACCTCACGTCAGCTGAGAAAGCCATTGTGCCAGACTGACACTGCACTATTAACCTAGTAGGTAACCTATCCCCTTCCACAAACAGATCCTGAAATCCTGGACAGTTTGGAAAAAAAAAAATACTGGAAGGAGCCTAAAAAAGGCCAGAAGAGGCACATCCAATGACACACCAAAAAACTGCCCCCTAAAAAAGGCACAGCTGAAAACTAAGCCAAAGGATAACTTCTTCTTAGATAGTCTTCTCTATCCATATCCTTTCCCTGGGAAGAGCTTTTGTAAACAGATCCCTACTGTAAGAAAACACAGCATTAAATGACAAAAATATTTGTATTAGAGAAGATTATGAAAATATGCATCCAAACCCATCAGAGTCTGTTTCCCCCACTTTCTGATTCACCCACCTCATGCATTTTAAACCTTGTATTGAGTGCAAGTGACAACAGAGCTTCCACTGCTATTACAGCCTGTCACAGCCATTCCATGTCCCATTTATCTAAGTTAGAAATTATCTTTTCATTTGTAAACAACCACCCCTTACACTCTGCCTGCAGTACAGAAGACTAATTAGACTTTGCCTGCCTCCTCCACACTCACAATCAGTCACAGAACCCCACAGAATTGCTGGAAGCACAGAGCAGCCCCGGCCAGGGCACACAATGGGGCTCCTTCATCCCCCACAGAGGCTCCCCAGTGCTGGTCACCACAGTGGCCACTGCAAAGCCCTGTCTCTGTCTCAGAAGTGTTACGTGCAGATGAGGCGTGGGAGGTAACCATAAACAAGATAATCCATTGAATTTCCTATTACCAAAAAAAAAAAAAAACCAAAAAAAGACAGCTGGTTAT
>NW_008237239.1:13817604-13832020 GCF_000691975.1 Corvus brachyrhynchos | reverse complement strand
AAAAAAAAAAAAAACCATAAAAAGACAGCTGGTTATGAACGTGCATCATGAGGAAAAATGTCAGCTTGTAAAGTTATTTATCTTCAAGCTCTTTAGTGTGACCTATGCCTGGTTAACACAGTCTGAGGGGTAGGGGCAGGGCCAGCATCTCCTCCTCAGGCACACACAGTAACCTACACCTGGATCCAGGAGCTGCAGCGGGACCTGGCAGCTCAGAAACACAGAAACACCTCTGGAGCAGGACAGTGATGAGGGTCTGCACGAGGGGAGCACCGCTCAGGAGGCACCACCAGTGCTCAGCAAACCAGCACCCACCTGCAGCCCTGGGGCAGGCTGTGCCCTCACACACATCCATCCTGGAATCCCGGGGAATACTCTGCAAACAGTTTGCTTCCTCTCTGCATTTACAGCACGGACCGCAGGGTTTATGTGCATGACCCAGTTCAAGAGCCACTGAGAGTTCTTCCACTTTTAACAAGTTTGAGTCGAAGCATGGGCTTAAACCCTGTGTTTGTATTGGAAGCAGAGCCTCTGGAGAATCCCCAAGCCACTGCTCTGCCCAAGGTAGCACAAGCCAAATCTAAATCACTCCTCACAGATTATTTTTCAGTCTACTTTCAACTGGCTTCTCAAAAGCCTGGGAACGCACTAGCTAATCTATCCTATACTTAACCTTGCATCTAAGAAGGTCCCCTAATGTTTAAACTAAATCCTTCCCTTTTTGCAAATTAAATCAGGAGCTATTTCTGCTCTCCACAGTGGGTATGGAGACCATTTATTATCTCTCCTCTTGCTACAGACATTTGTATATGCAAAAGACTGTAATCTACCCTCTCCTCTGTGAACATGAGAAAGCAGACACCAATTTTTATTTAATTCTTCCCTCACTCTCCCAGAAAGCTTCTCCTTTAGGTTATGATTTTAGGACAATGTTTCTTTCAATTTTGGAATCCCTTCAACTTCTCACAGTCCTTTGGCTAAGGCCACAACAGTACAAACAGACCAATTTCCTTCTGAATCCATCTTTCGGTGTGTATTTGCAACCAAGTCAGTGTGCTGTTGGCTTTTCCCTGTTGGCCCACACTGAATTGGGTTCTGGTGGTTTTTTGGTGGGTTTTTTTTGTGGGTTGGTTGGGAAGTTTTTTTTGTTAGGGGTGGGGATTTTTTTGCTTGGGCTTTTTTGGTGAATTTTGTTTGGTTTCTTTAATTTTTTTAAGCTCATATTCTTCTTTGCAAAACTAGCCTTTTGTTCTCCACAGCTGGCTATTCCCAAACCCTCCTCTGCATTTACCCTCACTAAATTATCTCCTGTTTGTTCCAGCCCAAGAGATCACTCAATATCCCAATTTCACTTTTCAAAGCCTGGTCACTTTGTCCAGCCTGGACTGCAAACCATCCATCAGCAAACAATTAGTCTTACCCATACCACTAAGAAAAAACTGAGCTGGGACAGACACTGCACACTTCAACTCACAATCTCTGCTAGGAAAGATTGGTAAAGTGACACTTTCTACGTGCTGCCTTTCACCAAGTTGGGTCCTTACATTAAATAGTTTTATTTAGACTCAAAGTGGCCTTATCAAAAGCCACACTAAAACAAGAAGTTACTATACCCACGTCTTCTCCCTGGTTGACAAAAGCTCTTTCACCCTCATAGAAGGAAATTCTCAGAAACAAACCATGCCCAACAACATTAATGTTGCCTTTCCCTTCCCCTGAACTGCAGATAAACTCAAAGTTCCTAGACTTATCTTTTTAAAGGCTGCTATCTTTGCCTTCCCCAGCACCCACCCTCCCCATGCTCCCTTATCACAAATATTAATAGTTGGAGGCTGCTTGTCAGCTCTCTAAGGGATCTATGGCAAATGACCTATGGCAAATGACAGACCATTCAGCTCATTTGAAAACAACTCCTTACAGGTACTCTTTGATTTGTCCTTTCCCCCTTTTCTCTAACTCTTAAATTCCTATCACACTGTCTCAGACATTAATAATGACCAGAAAGTCTGCACAGTTAAACTTGTGAAAGGAGATTTAAGGAAAGCAGAAAAGAATTTTAAAACAGCATCAAGCATTTCAATCCCCTGCCTTAGCAGAGTTTGCTTCTGTGATTTTCCTTAAATCTTGACAGTTACCTGAAAAGATTTCACATGTATAGCTATTCTTTACAGTCTTATACCAGACAGCTGGGAATTAGCCAAGAGTCACCCTCTCCCCACACTCCAGTGAGCATGGGGGCAGCCCATCTCTTCCAGGAACTTAGGGGAGACTGCTACAGTCAAAGACAAGCACCTTGCAGCTTCCCTTTGTGGCATTTACATCCCTATCTGACGTCTGCCAGGCAGATCTCTATTCCAGACCACAGTGAACACTTCTGCCTCTAACAAATGTAGCCAACAGGAACAGGATGCTTGTTCCTCCCTCAAGATCTAGTCCCTGGCAGACAGTGATATTTCCTTGTTAATTGATTCAAATTTATTTCAGTGTTTTCAGGAGCCCACCAGGACTATCTCCCTTGCTTTCTGCAGTAAGAGAGGCCCTGAAAGGAGTTGACTTTGCCTCTTTAGGATGCTTTCTGTTTAAAATGGCAGTGTCTAAAGACAGCTCATGGGAACCATGGATTCCTTTTGCTCCCAGATTTTTCACTTGGGCACCCAATTTCATATACAGGCTAGAAAAATCTTAAAACCTTTCAGCATGCCTAGAACTGGAGGATCTCACCAGCTGGCACTGATCATACTGGAGTCCCTTCAGAGATGACCATGCTTAGGAGAGGCTCCCCATTACCTTCACCAAAAAGACTCCTACAAGACTGAATAAATGTTTTTATTAGTGAGACCCTTCAGCACATTTTTCCACAAAATTCTCCTTGCACGGGCACATGTACTTTGTATGAGATCCATAAAATCTCCCTCTCCCAAGTTTTTCTAAGGCTCCTGACAGTTTCATTCATGATAATGAAGCCAAGAGAGAAGAGAAAGGCACCAACAAGAGCAAAAGGAGATAAAACAGCAGCGTAAATCTTGCGAATCTTCTCAAAAACAGTGTTTCAGGAGCAAAAGCATTTCCACCACATGCTGAACAGCACACCGTATCTGTTACGTTCCCCCTTTGTGCGAGAGAGAAGCAGATGTTCAAATGCCTTCTGCAGTCTATTGTCTGGAAATGGTACGAGCCCATTTTTCTTTACAGCCCCATCAGTGTTCCCTAATAACATGGTGTGTGGAAACAGTATGATTTCCTGTCTCCCCTTCCCTGTTATTTGCTTGCATCATTGCCACGTGACAGCTCCTATCGCGCTCCTTTATTGCAATCGATTACACATTTTTATATCTGCAGCCACTGAACGTCTCTCACTCCTCACAGAGCAGCTTCTGGGCTCTGATTTCTCAAAGACCACAGAACCCACCCAAACATCCGTTTCTGCTTCAGTTGTAGGTCCCCTGTTCAGCTGGCACTTAACTGGAGGGGACAGTACAATACCGCACCTCACCAGATACTCTGTGGAGGACAAAGAGATTTGTTTCTCACTGTGCCTCACGCCTGCATCCTAGAACAGAAGCTGCCAGAGGGCTTATCTCTCCTTGTAAACCCAGGAGTAACAGCTTGTTGATACTGAATTCACAGTTACAGATATTACTAGATATCCAGGCACTTTTTTCCTAAAGCTCTTACATGATCTAAGCTTGGAAGTTTTAAAAAGAATGGCTATGTCAGTCAAAAGTACCATTTTTTATCAGACTGGTAGTACCAACAAAAGTCGTAATATAGGTTTAGCCAGCATAATCCTGCATGGGAAAAGGAAAACCAGTCCTACTGGTGTCTGAAACATTCATATCACATGCATGCACACATGGATCAGCAGAGCTGAACTTCACAGGGTGTCCTTCACCTACTTAGCACAAAAAGGTACATCATGAAGCCAGTGAAGGGCACTGCCCCAGGTTAGGATACCTGTATTAGCAAAGCACTCCTACGGCGGATGTAGCTACACCTGTAAATTTGGATTTTGTGCAAATACAGCCAACTCAGGAGAGGTGAGACCCAGACACATTTTCAGACACAGTTTGCCTGCACAACAAGAACAGCACACAAAGTTTACAGGTTCACAGCTCTGCCACCCTGACTCACACAGCTACGCCAACAGAAATCTAACGTTTCCAAAAGTGCTATCTGCAGTCTAGACAAATCCACATGGTGTCTGACACTCTAAAAGTTAAGCTGATAATAAGAGTGACTTTTTCTTAAAGAGATTGTAAATACTGAGTTATAGCAAGACTATATCCCTTAATGAGTTCCTATAGATAATTTATGCTATTCCTCCTACGCTCAGCCACGCATTTTTATTTTCTCATACATCACACTGATGCTGGCAGTAAATCTCTACAATATCTAGTCCTCTCTCCATAATAGAAAAACTCATTAATATGCCCCAGCTGCTTTAGGACACTTTCACATGAATTTATGAATATTCAATTTCCATCTAGTACTCAGCTTCTTTGTGTCCAGCCACTGCTGTCTTGAAGAGAGGCTGCCAAAGATCTCGTAATACTTTCATTAGCTTTGAGCCCTCACATTATGAAATCAGCAATATGTTTAGCATCAATAAAGCTCTGGGAACAGCCTCATTTTTCAAGAGCCAGTGGCAATTGGAGGCTTTCAGCATCTTGCCCGATCAACTTGCAAATGGAAACTTTGTGTGGCAGCAAGTGAGGCCTTTCACACCACAGAAATGGCTCAGAGCAGCTCCTGTCACCTCAGCACAAGATGCCTGTCATTGCCATACTAGGAGCAGATTTCTTGCAAAGGGGAACACACCTCTCAGGAAAAAAAAAATGGGGTGTAGGTGATTTTTCAGCTTTGATGAAAACTGACCTGCACACCAGATGAAGAAAAGGAAAGTTTTCATGCACACCTCAAAATTACAGAGCAATCAATGCAGTATTCACACAGAATCACAGAAGCTGGGGCTGGAAGGGACCTCTGGAGATTATCTATCCAACCCTCCTGCTAAAGCAGGTTCATTGAGAGCAGGCTGCACAGGTAGGTTTTGAGTATCTCCAGAGCAGACTCCATAGCCTCTCTGGGCAGCCTGTCACCCTAAAGGTAAAAATTTTTTTCCTCACAGTCAGATGGAACTTCCAGGTTCAGTTTCTGTCCATTGCCTCTTGTCCTGTCACTGGGCACCACTGAAAATAGTCTGGTCCCATCCTCCTGACTTGGCCAGGTGAATTTTAGAAGATCTGAAATCTAAACCAGAAACTGTAAGTTTTGTAAAAACAACCGGAATTTTGGTTTCATAAAAATGACAGGAACTTCAGACAGTCTTGCATGCGTTCTCCTTCTCAAAATTGGAGAAACCAAGACAGGCAAGTGTTGGAGCCCTACAGCAGTACAACAGGATCTGGGCAGCAACACGTGCTCCTGACAGCTCCACTCCTCCCAGCACTCCCATCTACCCAATCCTGGAGCAAAGCAGCACAGGTCTCAGGACTTCACACTGCTCCAGTCCAGCACACATCATGTTCAGGCAACTGTGCCTGGAAAGCTGGCAGCCCCTGAGGGGTTGGAGCATTCCCACGGTCTCCATCCTTAACTCCACAGAAGTCCTGCTGCCACCCCATTCGAAGAAGTTCCTAGCAGCAACAAGACAAGGAGAGGAGTCAGACACTCGTCCCCAGGCAAACTCTAAGGCAGATAAGCAGAGGAAATGGCTCCACTTGGGAGAGGATTCAAAGCCACAGGCACATCTCCAGCTGCAAGCACTGTATCTGTTCCCTTCTAGGAAAGAGCACCATCCTCGAAAGGCAGGCTTTTATCCAGTGCAGGAAGATGACGACCTTTTAAGTGGTAAGTGCTGAGCATAATTCATTTTCATCCTTCACTTCCTTTGAAAAAAGTAATGGGACAAATTTAAAAATGACTGAGCAGCTTGAAAATTGGTTTAAGCTTCTGTAAACCCATCTATCATTCAAGGCACAAGATTTGTTTTAAACTAGTTCCACCAGAGCAGTGAACATTAGATAAAGGAGGTGAGAAAGATTGCTGTCACCAAGATGAAAACCTGAAGCACAAAGCTGAGATGGGAACTGGAATTTTAGAGTGAGGGACCATTAGATTAATGACAGAGAGCTGGGAAGAGCTAGAGACAGACCAGTCTATGGGAGTAATTACATTCTGCTTATCTAAATTTCACCCTAAAATAAAAGCATAATGTTGTCAACACCCTTCCTGCCCTAACCTGCTAATTTATTGGGTTCTGTCAAAGAGATGTCCTAAGTATGCTGCAGTTCTAATGTGCAAGAGACCCCAGTTCTCTGCTGCCAGGCTCCCTGGGCACATGTTCATACTTGCACTGCACAACTCATCACCAACCAGCACAAGTCCAGCACATGGAAGGAGCAGCAAGATGAGTAGCAAGGGAGAAGCACGGACACAACTTAAACAGTCCATTGTGATCCTTCAGGGAAAATGACTGTGCCCAGGATGTCTTTTTTGCTGCATTTTGCACAGCTAATCTCTTCCTACCACCCACAAAGGGCATTACAGCACAACCAGAATATCAGGACTTAATCAGTTTTCAGAAAAACAGCCCAGCCCTCCCAGCCCAACACCAATAAGCAGAGAGTTTTCCCACCCCTGTGCATGCAGCTCTGGCCTGCAGCCAAGCAGTTCCCACACAGCTGCTGAGCAAGAACAGCCCCTTCCACTTGTTGGCTCTCGATGGTCCATTTGCCACCCAGCAGCAAGCTGGGACACTCCTCACAAAGGCAGCAACACAGGCAGCTTTGGCCCTCCCACAGAAGCTGTGGCACAGAGGAGACAGCCCTCCCATGCCATGGTGCTGCAGTGCTTAAACGCCAGGTGATCAGGGACAAGGGCACTAGAGCAGCTCCAGTGACACTTACCCACTTAGAGGTCTGGTTTTTCTGATCTCGAAGAACTGTGTTCCCGTGTGATTGTATCTGTATTTCGTCTGTCAAAGGAAAGTAACCTGAACAGTCAAACAATAAAATAACACTGCTCAAAAGGTGAATTCCAGTTCTGAGTTACTGCTGAAACACAAAACAGGCAGTAAAAGCCATTGACTCCCAGATATGAAACACTGGCACATGAAATAAAACAAAACTTTTCACTTGTCTTTTAATATGATCTATTAACAGCAGTAGGTGCAGAGTCAGGTATTAAGGTTGTCCATCTAAATGACACTCAAATTCAGCATTTGAAGGTTATAAATTCTCTTTTCCACTAAGTCCCACTCATTACTATGTTGCAAGTTTGAAAAAAAGTCTCGCACTTGGACAAGAGAAAGCTTTCATAGCCTACCCAAACCAATCAGCATAATCCATGGTCTGAAAAAATTTATTTCCTTTAGAAGTCTTTTAACTCCATCGGCCACGTAGCTCACCTATGACCTGTAAACCAAAACCATTGCAGGTGCATCCATTTACAGTTAGGATATATAAATCATTCTCTATAAAATACAGTGTTCTTGAAATGAAAACAACCAGCTACATGCAAATCAAGGTCATTAGTTAACACTACGAGTACGGCAGAAAAGTTCATCACAAATGATGCCAGATGATGCCTAATCTTGGCACCACTTGCCTAGAAGCACAGGCTGCCATGCAGCAGCCACCAAAAGCAGTCTCTTCCCTGCTCCTTGAGCATTGCTGTTCAAGCAGTAATGCAATAAATCAGACCAGGAAACCAATCCATTCGTAAAAACAAAAACAAAACAAAAAAACCCAACAAAGCTTTGCAAAAAAAAGTTATCACACTGCCCTTACTTTTGCTAGGTTACTTTTCCAGTTGAATCTCTTTTCTAACCTAGTTCCCAAATTCTATTCCCATCAGAATGTTCATGCCAGTAAAGCTGGCAATACCAAGGCAGATACCAGGGCAGAGGCAGGTGACCCCATGGAAGCAAAAAGCTGCTTGCAAGGCATAAATAGCACAGCTGCTGGGCATATAACCATAGCCTAAATAAAAACTCCAGCTCTCAACAGGATGCTCTGAACTGACTTCAATTAGAGTTCAGAATTCTCCACAAACAAGGCTTTACTTCCCTCCTGCCTTCAAAACCTAATTCATGAGGCCCTTTCAGGGTGCTCTGCACAAAGCATACATCCTCTTTCAGCCCTCAAAGGAAGCCCAGACACTGCTCCCCAGCCCACTTTGAAGCTTTTCTGAACACAGATCCAAACCCTGTGCCTAAGGCCTGCTCCTGCTACATATCAGAATGCAGCATTTCAAAACCACTACAGGGTGAGGTGGGGGATAATGTAATTTTTGGAGCTCTGTATGACACGGTATCCTCTCTGGCACAATCCCAGTGAGCAATAAGCCTCTTGTCCTGGCCAAGTGGCTGACATAAGGAAGAGAAATGCACCGTCCCCCTGCAGAGCAGGCAGGCCCCAGCCTCCCTCCCCACAGCAGCTGCTGCAGCTCCAGGCCCGGCTGACGCCTTGATCCCAACCACGACTCCCCACCAAGCCAACCGCGCCTGCTATTTTTAGATGTTCTTCCAGCTGCCACCCATATCCTTTCTTAATCCTTACCAGGACTTTACACTCATTCTTCATCCCCACAGCTTCCCCACACACACGTACACAAAAAGGCAGAGTTTAGAGAGAAAGGGAAACAGAAGAGCAGCATATGGGCCAGCAACCTTCTCTGAAATTATCTGTCAGCAATGGAAACAGTCAGGAACTGGGCATGGGGCAGTGACAGAGAGGCCAGCCAGATGTGTAGATCCCTGATGAATCCCCCAAGCAAGGTGGAACATCTGGAAGGGAGATTCCTTTGGTCAGTTCCTGTGTCACAGGCAAGCCTGCCCACCCTGGGGTCCGGACAGTTGCTTGTGCCCCTCGCCCCAATGACAAGCACTTCCTGCAAGCTGAGCACACAGGCAATCCTCAGGGAGCCCACAGGGGCTGCCAAGGCAGAGGGAGAAAGGGTTTGCCACAACACTGGCTCTCTCTTAGTCGCTTTATGACAAGGTGCCATATTATTTCTCCAGGCATCACAATCCGATCATAATATCCTCATAAATCAACTTCAAAATAAGCACTTCTATTCCCACCAACGTCACTTCAGTTAAAATTTTCAGTATCATTTAAAGTTAATTACATCTCCCAGAGGATTGCTATGACAAGCTCAGTGCTGCTGGTGCTATCACAAATCCCTGGAGGCGTCCTTTTACCCCCAAATGATCCCAAGCCCTTGCAACCAGCTAAAGCTTCAGTAAAGTTCTGTTAATTCACGCCAGGCACAAGTCAGCCTTCTTTCCGGAGACCACATGCTCAAGAAGGATACTGCAGCATCTTCATGTAGGTCTGTATTGCCTGAAGCCATTCTGGGATTGACATGGAGAGCTTGTAGTTTGGCACTGGCGGCACCGAGGGCTGGACACAAGAAAAAAGATAAAGAGGTTAGACAGCCACTGCTCCCCGCAGAGCAGATAAGTGATTTACTCGAGCAGCGGCATGTGCTTAGTGCAATACAGTGTGGCAGCACAGATGGCTTAAACCCCACGTGAACTCAAGCAGCAGGCAAAGTCATCCTGCTGACCACAGGGGCTGCCCCAGCAGTAGAGCCAGTCCTGTCCCTGCACAGAGAGGCCGTGGCAGGGTGGCCACAGAAAGCCTGTGCTTCCCATCCCCCCCGCCAGCACAGGGCAGTTTGGATGAGCAGAGTCCCAGTACTGACTCTGCTGTTCTCCCTCCCCCAGGAAGCCATTTCAAGTCTAATTTTTTGCCTCCTTTACCACAAGAGAAAGATAAAAGGAGACAAGGATCCTGGGCTGCATAATTTCCCATCTGCCATGTGTCTGCAGCACGCTTACTAGGGAGAGAGAGCATGGTACCTAGAAGACCACCTGGGACCCAAATATTTAATGACATTAAGACACTTAAATATATAGACTGGCAACATAATGGGATTTTTCCAAAATCTTATAAGGCATCTGCTTGTGCCTAAGCATTTTAAGAAGACGGGCCCTCAATCCATGTTTAATCCCCACAGCTATTTGGCTCCTGAGCCTACAGCCATGCAGGGAAAGGGTAAAGCCTTGTCCCAAGTCCACTTATTTTAGGGGTGAGACTGCAAAACATGGGGTCAGAAGATATTAAAGTAGGCAGCATGGCTGAAAAGAAGTTAGCACAATTCTCACAAACATTGTGAAAGAAGCAGTTTATTTGAATATTAATGCAGATTCAAATTCAGGAACTAGCAATTTGGGCAGCTGTGACAAGGTGCAAAGAAAAGCATCGGTGGGCCCACATAGCTGTAAGCATAGTTTAAAGCTCATACAGTGACATATCACTGTCCTTAATACACTTCAAGTCAGCAATTACAGGTAAGAACAGCAAGTTCAAGGTGGTATGGGGCCATGTCTACCACAGAGATTTTCCTCTCCAGTTCTCACCTCCATTAAGATTGTGTGTTTGCCTTCAGAGAGTGAGCACTGGTAATCCCAAGGCGACCAAAACCCAGCATTTACAACACACAGCAAGTTACTACAGTCAAATAGTAAATACCCCTCGGAGAAGGGGGAAAAAAGGACCAAACCAGAGACTCTTACACTACTGGCACACAGAAAAATACTGTCAGCGGCAAGCAGATGGCGAGGCTTCCAGCTTACCCCCGCCATCCCAGTGCTACATGGGTGCCGGCATGCCTGCACACGTGGGCTTTCTCCTCTCACCAGTGGGAGTTAGGAGCAAGACTCATTAGCACTTCTTAATCACGATTTTCATGCCTAAGCTCTTCATTAGAAGCATGTTTTTGGTTCCACAGGTTCCTTTCTCACCCAGCCCCTTTGAGTGAATTATTCGCCTGTCCCTTCTGCACAAAGGCAGACCTGGACTCAACACACCAGATAAGGCTCAAGTTTCAGAAGCAGCAAGGAGCTGACAAAGGGAATTATGGCAGGGCTGTCACACCTTCCCCGGGGTGGCTGTTTCTGCTCCAATATACTCAATCCTTTGCTTCAAAGGTACAAAAGCTCAAGGTGCATGCATTGCACTTACACAAGACACCAAGACAATGAGAGTCCCAGCTAGCGAGGGGCCTGGCTGGGACCTGGCGAGGTAGGGATTTCATCCTTTTCCCAGCCCTCACCCAGCTGTGGGACCCAGGACAGCACCCCATAGGGATAGCACCTGTGTGAAGAGACACAGCCCTTCCTGTAACCCACAGTGGCCACCCTCACCAGAGGACACAGGCTCGGACCGCCAAGTGAGATGCTCCCCACCTCCAAGGTGGGTGATCACATCATCGTGCAAAGAGGATGATCATGTCAGACACCAGAGCATAGTCTGGTAAAGAGAACCAGGGTTTTCCCACTGGCTGGCACATATTCCAGTTACCTCAGCAGGCCTGCTGAGCCAGGAGGCCCAAGCTCCTCCAGATCTCAGGCAAGGAGGGCAAAGTGTCCATCAGCCTGAGCCCACACAAGCCAGCACTGCTCTCCTCTCTCCAGCGCAGGGCAGGCAGTACACACACCATGCTGCCAGCCAGGCCAGGCACTGGGGAGCCACATGCCTTCCAAACATTTTTCCCTCCCTGATTCCTGCCCCAGCTGCAGGAGGAGCAATCCTAGGCACCCACCCAGCAGGGAGCAGAAGCCAGGGCTGCACGATACCACAAGTGAAGGAAAGCACAGCATTGTTGTGACTGAGGACGCAGCATCTGGAGGCAGTTCCTGGTATGCATCCACAGCAGCAAGGAGCAGGCAAGGGTTTGTAGCAGGAGGTCATGAATGGCAAGAGGAAATGCAGACACAGCACTACAGACCATGAATTTGTAAAGTGAGTGAAATTCAGAGACAAGTCAGATGAAAAGCCTTGACCTTATATCAGTCTTTCCAAGGAACAGCAGCTCCATAGACAGTGGAGCCACTGCAGTGCAAGACCACGTGGCAGAGCTGGAGACTCATCCCATGGCTGGAAACGCCGTAGTCCCAGTTCACCACAGACATCCTGCGTGAAACTCATTTTGCCTGATTCCACTGTCTCACTTAATGGCCAGAAAGTCATTTTCTACTAGCTCCCCCTGCAAGCACACTGTTACTCAGCATGGATGGAGCTGACAGGCAAGAGTCCTTGAAGCTGCTGAGAGGTTTAATTTGTTAAAACTTCCAAGTATCTCCAAGATCACAGAACAGGTAAAGGACTGCACAGCCCTTCCAAACTGTGAGCCTGCACTATTCCCAGAGCTCAAGCCAACAGTCAGAGGTGGGGACCCCACAGGTTCCAAAACTGCCCTTCTTGCAGACAAGGCAGCTTTTTGTGAGGACTGTGCCACCCGAGAGAGATGCAGCCATGCACCTCTGCAGCTTGCATTTGTTCCAGTAAGGACAACCTCACCGACACAGTAAGAAGCTACTTACCACCCTGCGTGTATGATTGCTGAGACTAATACCAAGATGATTAGAGCAATCAAGTGGAGCTTCTTGGAGAGGGGATGAAAACTCTCTCCCATCACTAGGGATTAAGAACTGATCAGATGCAGAAATGGAGCAGTTGCACATGCCACTCACTCAGCCTGAACCAACTATTAATGCAAGCACATTACAAATCATCTTCTCACAGGCACAAGTTTCCCTCATCACTCCCAAACAGCAGTACCTGGTCTTTTGCAGGGTGATACATACCCAGCAGCACAAGCCAATTAAGAAAATTTGTACCACCACTTAAGGAACAAGTCTCCCCTCACATTCCTACTACCATCAAAACTTTAGTAATCCACCACCACTTTGTGGCAAAAAAACCGGCTCCTAACCTTCATTTGCTCACCTGAGCTGTGCTGGTCCTAATAAGGGCCAGGTAGTCCTCAAATTACCCTCTGACCCCAGAGGTCTCACACTGAGCCAGCAAGAGCTACTTAGTCACAGAGGGCACCATGTTCTCCTGCCCTTGAAGAAATTAATCACTGTAACAGGAATTTTACTTCCAGGCAGTGCTGGAGGAGTACAACTCCTACAGCACTCTGCACTGATCATCAGCATCAAATGATTTGGCCAGGCAGATTTCAAAACATTTTTTCTTCTGCCCAGCTTCAGCACATGCTACAGAGAGTCAGCCCAGTGCTGTAGCACTGAGGAAGAAGCCGTGGGCAATGCTCTCCGGGACATTCCCACAGGAGTACAGTGTGCAAGTCAGCACACTGGAGTCACTGGCATGTCTCATGCTTTGTCAGTCACCACACCACGGGTATCACCAGTAAAAGTTACATGCTCTGGAGCTGGGAAGTAAAGGATGAAAGTCAAGCCTAGTGAGTGCTTTGCCATCTTTTAACACCAAACAGGTTTGTAGGCCATCTAGACTGGCATAAGCTGGTCAGGCTGCTGAAACTAGAAGTTCTGCCCTCTCCCTGCCCCTTCATTTCCACCTCAAGTGCTTGTGTAAGTACAAGATGAACCACACCAAGGAACCACAAACTCAGCATAACCCGATTTTTCTTTAGCTGGATATGCTCCCCCATCCAAACAAAAGCTGGTTCCAGCACAAGGAGAGCCGAGTGGAGAGAGATCGTCCCTTTTGCACCTGCACTGGACTAAACATTGCAGAAGAGCGATGAAAGGCCTTTTCAGCCTGAATCTTATTTGACAAGCACCTTCTCAATACAGCCCTATGTAATAAGCTTTCAACTTCCCTGTGCACAGAATTTCCTTTCTACTCCACGTAAAGAACAGGCATATGGTTCATGTCAGTATCACTGACAGCCTGGACCATGACAACAGCAGCCCAACCATCTCACCCCAGCATGCAGAGGGATATGAATCAAGCCAGACTTCAGTCAGCTCTGATTAATGCTGCTAGATGTGGGGAGTGAATCAAGCTCAACGTCTGCCAAAGCAAAGAGTGTTAAAGACATTGCGATCAGGAATGCAGCACAGTGTCGAGAAGCCTTGGAACAACAGCAGACATCAACATTTTATTTGCTGGCTGGAGGAAAAAGACTTGAGTCAGGCAGAGCTGTTCGGGGCTTGTACTGAGGAACGTACAAGACAAAAGCATTTGGAATCTTTCCACATACTGGAAATGAAATGTCTGAGTTTTAAATCCCTTGTTACATTTGAGGACCAACGCTGTGTTTTAGGAAATGCCTGTGTTCCAAAAGGAAAACAAAAACCTGCTTTAAATTGCACGAAGTGCTTCACTCAGTCCCTGAAGATTTCTTTTAACTCTTGTTTTCTGCTTTTTTCTCTCCAAGCTAAAAGGAGTAATTTTCTTCCTACTTGTTCCTCAGCACACCAACTCCAGCCCCAAGCACCTCGCAGCCCCCGTAGCCCGTTCTGGGCGCTTTCGGCCAGCAGATGCCCCATCCTTCTCCCCACTGCCCCGAGAGCATCCTCGGGGCTGCGGTGTCACCCCCTGCCACCCGGCCCTGGAGCCTCCCCGGCCGCTCG
>NW_008237239.1:13788900-13816776 GCF_000691975.1 Corvus brachyrhynchos | reverse complement strand
CAGCCGAACCCAGCCGAGCCGAGCCCGACCCCTCCGAGTCGAGGCGATCCCCTCAAGCCGAGCCCAGCCCAGCCCAGCCCAGCCCAGCCTAGCCCGAGTCCAGGCGTGCGTCCCGGTTCCCACTGCGTGACGGACGCCTGAGGAGGAAACTCCTAATCGGAGAGAGCTGCTGTTCAGTTCTTCCCAACAGAGCTGGAAAATCCCTTGTTAAGCACTCAGCGTTTCGGTGGTGGCGGTGAGATCTCAGCCTGAAGGCAAAGCGCTGCCGAGAGAGGCACCAGGCGCTTGTGAGGGGTGGGCGGAGGAGCGCCCCAGGCCCGGGCAGAGAACTCCCCGGCGGTACTGCCTCTCCGGCGCCCGCTGTGCCCTGATGGCTGTGGCCACGCTCGGACGGGAATTTTCAGCTCTTCACTTCAAGCACAACAGTGTCAGTGTAATACAACTCCTAGAGCTAGGAGTGGCCCCCCCATCAGATACAAATAGTCTGAAAAATGTTGCTCCCATCCCCTGCCCATGCGCTCAGATACTACTGCCACTCTGATCTCCCTGGCTCCCAGGCATGAATAAATTTCTGCGGTGCCCTAATCAGCTTCCCGAAGGCTCTCAGGAGCCCGGAGTGTATGTTGAGTTGCTAATCACTCTCCACAGGAGCCGGTGTCTCTGTGAGTCCTACCAGTAATCCTCCCTGCTGTCCCTTGGCCACATGGTATGCCAGAATCTCATCAGGAGGTTTAATAGAAGGGAGGACAGAGAAAAGCTCTTCCATCAGCTAAAGCAAATCAAGGGCTTCAGCTTACATGGCTTGCCCAGTGTCAGCTTTCAGCCCAGGAGACTTTGGTCTAGGAAACCCCCCGAGCTGGATGTGGGGGCTCTGTGTGTAAATGGCAACAAAATCCAGGAGAAAAGAGGAAAGGTCAGAGTGGGTTTAGAGCTGCTGTGGAGTCTTCACCCTCTTCCTATGTCCTGCATTTCCCTAATCATGAAGCAAACACTGCAACTGGAGGGAAAATGTCTGCCCAAGCTGGGCAGAGACGATAGACACACACACACACACACACACACACACACCCCCACACCCTGCTGGGTTTGGAAGCAGGATCCCAGGGGGAGCACAGTCTCTCCTTCTGGAGCGCAGATGATGCTGAATATCAGCAAGATGTGAGAGCCCCAAGATGAGCTCCAGATGGGAGATGATGAAGCTCAGAGACCCAGAGAGGCTGCAGATGGCTGCTGACACAGGGGAGAGGGCTCTCAAGGAGCCAAGGGAGGCTCAGGGAAGACCGTGCAAAGAAAGGAAGGCCGAGAAAGTCTGCAAGTTCACTGGAGCAGAGCCAGGGGAAAGCTTGAAAATCATTCAGACCTGGATCTTAGAACAAATGGGACTGTGCAGGTGGTGGCATCCATGTGTGAGCAGCTGAGGGGCACACTGCTCGTGACAGAGCCTGGAGTGCTGGGATTACACAGTGGAATGTCATCCTCAAGGATGCTGATACACAAGCTGGCAGTCACGTATGTCCCAGAGCCTTGCTCCCTGTTGGAACAGGCAACCACGTTGAGGCTGTCACAGCCTTGCTCAGTGCTGCTTCACTGCCCAGAGCAGCCAGGAAGCTTCAGATTGTGTTTTCCTACACCCACCCACTTCTCAGCCACCCTGGAAGGGTGAAGATTAGAGTGATGCTATGTGCTTTGCACATAGTTCAAAGCCTCCTGCATTCACCATGTCAGGGCGTGCTCCACGCCAGAGGGAAGGACTCTCCATGGCCAGACAGGTAAGAGGCATGGCAAAGTTGGGACACCACAGCTCTTTTAACAGCAGTCTGCAGCATCCAGACCACTTCCAATCAGGACTGAAAGAAAGGAAATTCTTACCAGCTCCTCCCTAATGCTCAGGCTGAAGAGTGATAAGTTGAACTCCCAGAGGTCAGCCAGTGTGTCCAAGGCTAGCTGTGGGCTGGACAGGCAGGGCAGAAGTTAGCTGAGGTCCCAAAACTAAAGGCAACTTTGAAACAGCAGCCTAAGAAGATAAAACTAGAGTCCCTAAGTCCCTAAAACTAAGGGAAAGTCTTAATAACCCTCTTGCCAGCTACAAATTAAGAGTAAAAATAGAATAATGCTGGTTTGGATTAGCCAAAGCCCTCCCTGGTATTAGTTATGAACAGACATTCAAGATGAGTAAAAGCAGGATGGGATATGCATCATGCCTCCAGTATCCAATGGCTTTCACCTCGTGGAGTCACCTAATTTTGATACCATGACTCTCAGCAGAGCTGCCTTGCTTCCTGCTCTGTTTGCAGCTCTTCCTCTCACATCAGGTTCCTGCCCAGCCTCTGTCCCAGTGTGTCAGACCTTTTTGACTTTGAAATTCAGTCACTTTGTATGGATGCACCTTTCTAAAGATAGCTCTGAACAACACCTCAAATCTACAGTCTTACTCCTAATGCAGAGCTCATTGCTACCACAGCTGCTTTCTGGGTCAAAGGAACTAATTTGATCATAAAATCATCATGTAAGAGGGTTTTAACCTTCATTATTTCCAATTGCAGACTCATTTAAATGCAGCATTCAAAAGGCCCTGCAGTGCAATTACACAACCAAGTGCAGGAAAATTA
Source organism: Corvus brachyrhynchos (assembly GCF_000691975.1). Lineage (NCBI taxonomy): Eukaryota > Metazoa > Chordata > Aves > Passeriformes > Corvidae > Corvus > Corvus brachyrhynchos. The sequence goes on along the minus strand of NW_008237239.1, from coordinate 13,814,167 downwards.
ATAGCTCTTAATTTGCACCATGGGAGCAAGGTGATATCAGCAGCGGCAATTTTTCCAAGCAGACTCCTTCTCCAAAGTGCCACCCCGACATCCCACAAGGAGTCCCACTATCCCCTTCCTCAGAAAGCATCCTCTTGCAAAAAGCAATGAATTCAGCCTGGCCCCACAGCAAACCCTCACTGCCCTGTGATAAGGAGCAGAGGAAGTTCATTCATGTATTTATTTGGGCTTATCTGGGAAAACACTTCCTCTATTAGCCATTGTTTCCGAACAGCCCTTCTTGTGCAAGGAGCCAGCAGGAGAAGGCTTTCCTGGGCAGCAGCTCCAGCTTGACCTGGCCTGAAGAGTGAGCTGCAGCCAAGCTGGGGAATGGACCACTGGTGTCATCTGCTGTCTCATGGCCTCTGAGATCTCATGCACTGCCCAGGCTCCTGCTTTGCTGCTTTGAATTTTGGTGCTTTTCTGCTCTGCAGATTTTTTGCCAGCACAGCTCCAGCCTTTTGTAAGACCTTTGTAAGGCCTTGTCCAGACTCTGCTATCAACAAACCTTGCTATGTGAAAATACTTCTCACTGTGAACAGGAATTTTTGGCCACAAGAGGAGCAACAAACCCAGAAGTGGAACAAGACCAGCAGCAGCACTGCAGCAAAAGATGGGCTTGTCAGCAGATTGCCCTTGCCTCTGCCCTGCCTGGCCAGCCCTGGCTCTGCAACCTGTACTCTGGACCTCTCCAAGCCAGGCCATGTGGCAATTCCCCTGGTCCCAGTCCACAATAGTGCCCTTCTCAGAGGCACAGCCATCCCACAAAGCTGGCCTTGGTGCATTTGCTTTGATGCCTCTGCAGGCAGGCAGTGGGGAGCTGCTCCAGCAGCCAAGCCAGCAAGGGGCAGGAGACAAGTTTTGTTCCAGCCCTCCTAGGAACAGATGAAATTTTCTTTTGTGCAAGAAGGGGGTGTTCAAATCTGCTGCCGTCCAAGGCAGTGCTGGGAAGCAAAAGCTTGTTTATCTTTATCTCTTTACTTCCATCAGATGGTAAGAGAACAGATCTGGACCTAGGTTGTCTCCCAGGTCAGTAAAAGTGGACACCAAGTGCTCTGCACTCACTGAAGGTCCCTGTGCCAGTATCAGTTACTGGTGGAGCAGGAAATGTGCCCAGTACCTCCAGCTGGCAGCATTCAGTGCAAAAGCCTGAAGGCTGGGTACCTCACAAAGGGTCCCCAGTGAGATGACAGCTAATGTCTTTACAAGCAATTTGATGGGTGAAGGTATGGGTGTTAACGTCTTTGAAAGGAGTCTTAATGTCTCTGCTAACTTTGGGCAGCAGGTTTGTTGCAGAGCCCACTCAGCTTGGCTCCTGAGACAAGGGTCTGCACAAGCCTGAACTACTGAACTTTGGGGTAAAATAGCAGGTTCAAGAGGGAATATGTGGTAGGCAGTTCGGAAAGGCTGTACCTTCCCTGTACCTCAGCCAATGGGGAAGGGAAGAGGGCAACATGCGGCCGGGAGCCTAGGATTAAAGGAGGCTGCGCCCTCCAAAACCTCGAGAGAGAAAACCCCACGGGCGTGTGCCCCAGTGGGCTCTCTCCCTTTATTCGAATAAAGTTGCAGAACTCCTCTGTCTTCTTTTTGGTCATAAACGTCTTGCGTTTGTGGATTTTCCTGACACCAGCTTGGGCACACTGTTCTGCTAAAGTCAGGCCAAGTGATCTTAATGGCCTTTTCTGCATTTAGGAGCCGGCAGAGCAGCTGCAGTCCAAAACGATTAATCCTACAAAGGTGCTTCAGCTTTGCAGAGGGTAGCAGAAAAGCACGGGTCAAGAAAGGTTGCCTGCTGTAAGTAAATTGCATTATTGCAATGCAAATATTGGCCCATTTCCTGAGAAGACCATAGTGACCTCATTTGATCCTTTGAAAGGAAAATAAAAATTGTTTGTTTGGGGCTTTTTTCCTAAATTGAACATTATGCTGGAGTGGGATTTTTTTAGTAATGAAACGAAAGGTCAAACCGTGATAAGAATGTAACCACTGCAATATGGGAATGGCTGTTGATACAGGTTTGCAGGAGCGATTTGCATAACCAGTAAGAACAACTTTCTGTATTCATAAATTTTCCATGTGATTACTGGGAAAATAAATATGTAAAGGAGACTTTAAAAAAAAAGCAAGCTATAAAAGACATGCTTGAGGGTGTGCTTCCTTGGAGCTTTCCCCAAGGTAGCCCTTTCTGAGAACTCTTTAACACAGTATTTATTTTGCAATGGTCTAGCAGAAAAAACAGCCATCAGCTGCTTTAGCTGCACCAATGAAGAACTTCAGCAGCATGTTTTGATTTCTGCCTGAGCAAGTCCAGGATCTTCTGCAATAATTCTACTGCAACAAATCATTACAGTGTTTATTTTAGATGGGACTAGCTGGACTCCATTGTTTTCAGACTAGTCCAACAGGCAAGATTTTGTGGCATTAAAAAAGATTTTTAAAACCTTAAAAAAAGTCATGAAGAGCCTATAAATCAGACCAAAACTGGTTTGCAAATTTTCACTTTCCATTCCCAAGTGCAGGTCAGCAAGTCCTAGTAACCTGACTGAGCCTTTGCTACCAGTGAAATAGCCTTTTCCATACTTCCTACAGTCACTTCACTCTGGTCTACAACTGATGGCATCAGATGCAGGTGAAACTGTTGTTTCTAAGTGGTACAACATCAGCATCCCAATTAGCCTGCTTTACTCCCTCTGTCTTGTTCCAAAGTTTCAGTCTCAAAAATTGCAGTAGTTTGGGAAAATAATTACATCAATAGTTTGCTGTGAAGGTCTTACTTGTCAACATACCACATGATTTGGTCTCTGCAGCAAGTTCTGCTTACAAAAACAAGAAAACACTAATATAAACTTCCATAAATATTAGCAATTTTTTTTTTTACTAGTTACTTCTTTAACCTTTAGTCAGAGGGTAAACTACCCAGCACAATCACCTTTTTTTTTCCAGGGGAACTGCATAATAAAAATGCAGATAATAAAGAAAGGCAGTGGCTGAAAAAATTCTGCTACTTAGAAATGAGATTTCAGCAATCGTCAGCACCCACAGTCCTTGTCACAAGGGAGCTGCCAGTGGTGGCACCACCAAAGGTGAGAGTCTGGACTTGCCTCCACTGCCAAGTGAGCACCTGAGTCATCCCTGCCTGTGTGGAGAGAGGAATGTACTGCAATAAACCCCTGCCTGCCTAAGATTAGAAGCACAATTGCTGTTGCTGTTCAGAAATAAATTAAACAATCTAGTTCTGCTGTGGGATAATCTGTGCCCTCTAGCAACAGTACGATGCTGGTTGGAAAACACTGACCAAAGGTCATCTTTACGTATTAAAGTTCCTCATGTGCATTTTCTTTCCAGGAAGAAAGAAAAGTAGACTGGAAAAGTTATTAAGTCTAGCAATAGAACATGTCACAAAGCCCAAGCAGCAAAAGCCTTTGAGCTGAGATGCTGTGTGGAACCTGCAAAGAGAAATGTGGGATTTACTGTTCTCAATGCCATGGTGCAACAAGGCGTCATCACGACACTGATGATTTCATCAAACAATTTTTGATCTGAAGCATCACTTCAAGCATCCCTGGGAGACAGTGCTCTGCAGATTAAGAGTCCCCCTTTCCAGAGAATGATTGAAGAGTAATCAAAACACTGCAGAAGTGCCTCAAAGTGACAGTAAAATTCAAATTCTGTGGTCATTTAAAAAATAAAGCTCTTAAAGGAAATACAGTAATCTGGAGCAAAATTACTTTTTTCAGTCATCTTCATTATTTGCCATGACATGAATGATAGTAATTTTCAGAGGTAACTAGCAAACTCACGCCTACAGAGCACCTTCTGACTTCGGAATCAAACCCAGAAATGCTGTGTAATCACACAAGCTGCAGATTTCAAGGAGACTCCCTAATGCCCTTGGTGTACAGAGACATTTCAACCCTCAAGAGATTCTCACATTTTGAGCAGATGAAGTAGGTCAGAGAAAAATCACACTGATCATGGGGAATTCTGTTCCCCAAAAGCTGCGGGACCTCTGTGTCTCCTGTGGCAAAAGTCTGGTTTGGACAACTCGTCAAGCTTCTGAGCCTTTGAGGGCTTCTCTACCCTTTTGAAGCTTCAGTGGGGCAGTGACAAGATGAAAAATCACGGTATTACTAGGCTTTGGGCAGTAGCTTCTAAGTGAATTTCAAGCTTTTAGCATTAGGCCCTGAAGTAAATTCAGTTGTTCATTGGGAGCAGAAGATAACATAAATTCAAGTCCCTGGAGCCAGTTAATGATCCTTGGGTGAGTCATTCTCACCTCAGTGGGACAGTGCCTCTTCATTCCACACAGGATGTACATTCTGTCTAATGCCTGCAGGTTTGTTCAGAACCAGCTGATGAATTATTCTGAGAAAATCAAGTTACCTTCCAATATTTAATGCAGAAAACACCATGTGCAGCCTTGGAAACTGCCCTGTTATATTTAACTTCTTTTTCTCTTGGCAGCAAGCAGGACAATTTGATTTCTAGAAGAATAACTAACTCTGCAGTATCTGCAGTCCCTCTTTTACCTTATTCAAACTGGTGATCAACATCTGAAAAACCTTAGGACTGCCCCATTCTGAAAAAAGAAAGTGGGAACTCTCTGGTTCAGCCTAATACAGGCTAGAAAAACTTCTGATGCCTTCAATACTTCCCTGGGATTTTCCATCTGCATGGAGTTTATAGTTTTTGTAGAATCTTGTGTCTATTTCTGGAAACTTGTAACACAAGGCCAAAATACTGGCAATGCCCTTTAGATACTATTTACCGCCATTTTCACAGTCTAAACACTGTTACAAGCAGAAGCAGTTTACTGAGGAAACACCGGAAATTAGCATCGTAGAGGCTGAATTTCCATCCCTGATATTAAGCAGATATTAGCTCGTTAATCACAAATATATAATCACTCACAAATCAGTAATTATGCCTAACCATTGCCAATACTCAGCCTTTGTGACATACCTGCTGAAGTCCTTTCCACAAAGTTCCGGCTATTATTGTTTCATTTTCTGAAAGTTGTTGTTTAATAAAGCTGTAAATATTGATTTAGAACATGGTCAGATAGGGTTAGTTCATTGTGAAGCACAGACAGACGGAAATCCAGCAGACTTCTAAGAAACCTTTCCACTCCAGGAAGCAGCTGGACTGTTAAGCATCTGCCTATTTTATCCATACACAAACCACATCACTGCCTGGAAGGGGTAATACTTGTTAGCTTTGGATTACAGGGCCTCCTCCTCCCAGCTATAGAAATTTGCCGGCGTTTTCGTCAACAAACGGGACGGGGAGCTTGGACAAGCGTTCCAGGAGCCTTTTATTACTTTATTCCATTATCAGTCTCACATACCGAGTTGGGGCAGAGATGGTCAAAGCTCACCGCTGTCCCAGACATCCAAAGACTTCCCAGTTACAGAGCATTCTTAAAAGCTTCTTAGCCAATTAGCGTGCTTCTAAAAGTTACAGACAACTGTTTTAACCAAGCACAAACAGCGCATGTACATCTGTTGTACACAATGCTCACTTGTTATACCTTATATAATAATACACAATATTCCATTATTAAGCATAAACTTACCTATCTTGCTAAGCATATTTCTTACAACTTCCTAACCTGTCTCTGCCAAACCTAGAAACTCTAACCATTGTTTTAATGTCCTTGCTTGCTATTAATTGTATCTTCTTCAAGTTTTTGCAGCCAAAGCTGATCTCTAAACTCTTCTGCTTTATTCCTAAATCCTGCTTTTTTCTCACACCTAAAGCTTTTCCACCTTTGTGTTTCCCCACAATTCCTCCTCCTGGTACAGCTATAAAGAAGTCCTCTTAACTTTGTCGCTTATCAACTACCTTGCGTTTCATAGTTCCTCTACGTAAGGGCACTTCTTCTGCTTGCTCTAAGCGGTGCTATTTTACACCACAGCGATTTTAAGGCTGTGAAAGGTTGAGTCTATTTTAAGAACGTAGGTCAAATCCAGCATTAGTTGTTTTGTATCGTTCGAATAGGTCTCATCCGTTCTAAGGCCTTAATTCAAAGCCTTCATCCATAGCTGCCTGGGTAAGGTTCTGAGAACTTTCTGTGATCCCTTTTCCTACATCATTCTCTTGTATGACACAAACTTCCTTAACAGTCCTGTCTGTCATTCGTCACACACACTGAAGAATACAAGACACAACTATCAATATCACCACTACAATCATCGACACATATAAACCTGCCTTGCAGAGCTCCTTCAACCAAGGTGCAGAGCTCCATTCCTCAAACAAACCATCTAGCCATGATCCACTGTCTCTTTGAATTTGAGACGTTAGATCTTTCAGCTTTTGTATACTTTTGTGGATGGATTCAGAGTGGTCAGACAAATTCATACAGCACAATCCTTCAAATTCTTCACAGCCATGTCCATGTGCCAGTAAAAGGAAATCAATTGCTGCTCTGTTTTGAAGGGTAGCATGTCTAACACTGTTGATGTCAGTCAGCATATCACTGATCACAATGGATGTGGCATTGGTTTGTTTACTCAGCCAACATCCTGCTTGATCCAATTGCTTCAATCCCATTGCTGAGGCAAGTTGGGGTACTAACAAATCTGCTGAAACCCTTGCCGCAGTTTTCCAGGGTCTAAACTCACTGTTACAATTCTCACCATATGGATGAGCAGATCTTTTCCCTCTATGTTTTTTCCTGATGACTGTTTTAGCATTGGGTGCTAGCACAGTAAGTTGTCCAATGCTGCATGGGCCACCTTCAAGGCGTGATGGAATGCCTTGCCAAGCCCTATCTCCACAAATGAACCAATACCCTTTTGGTAATTGCCGTGGATATTGATCAACTCCGGAGCGTCCACCCCAACTGCCTGAGCAATTACACCAAAAGCTTGCACTTTTGTAGAAGGGGTGATTAGGAGTGACGTTGTATCTGGGAGAATCTTTCTTTTGCTGATTGCTATTTGAAAAGGTGAGGCAGAAATCCATTGTCAAGGAGCCCAGAATTTCCAATTCCTGGGGTTCTTCCTGGGTTTCAGCAGTTGCTTTGGGGAGTTTTATGGTCCAAAGATCCCAATCCTTTACAGGATTTCTCCCGCTAGCAACTTCTGGTTTGCTGTTAAGTTGCTTTTTGGTCAAGGGATCATGATATATGGGTATTGGCCAATTTTTTACTGGCACACCGACTAAACAGGTTGCAAAAGGCATTTCTGGGTTCGAATTAGACAGACATATGGTATCTGAGCCTGCTGCTTTGGCTAAGGTGACCCAAACATTTGGTTTTGGTTGTACCACAGGGAAATCTGCATTGCAAAAAGCAAGCAAAGCTAGCAAGCTCCAGTAAAACATCTGAGTTTGCTCCATTCTTTTCAAGAGCTACTTTTTGGCAAAAGACTTTCCCATATATTACAATTCACAAATTCTGGTTTTGTTCCTTCCCAAAACTGCCGGGGAACCGAATGGCAATGGTAAAAGGTGGCAATGGCAAAGGTGAAATTTCCCCTTTGCACAACCAATGAGGGGACACACTTTTACTGAACACAATGGATACCACGCTTTTGCCAAAAGAGCTCTATGAAACCAACAGCTCACTCATTTAACATGACATGAAATCAAGGTTTGCAAATTCCACGGGTGAGCAAGGGACGTCAGGCGTGACTCGCAACCTCCCTGTTCGGCTCACATCTGTGTGCCTGCTTCTTCACTCGTAGAGTTGTCAGAGCATTCTCACGTGAGATATGGAATGACATTCCTTGCAGGGACCCACTTAGGTCCTGCACCTGTGGAAACACAAGCATACTCTTTGCCCCAAGTTATTAGTCAAAAAAGACCTTCAATTCGTCCTGTCTCAGGATTTCTAATTAAAACAGGGTGATTTTCTCTCAATTTTGCTTGTGTGTTATTTGAAAAATGCCTAAAAATTGGTGGATCAGGTTCTGCAAAAGAGCTGCTCAAAAAATTAAAAACAAAGCTTTACTCAACCTCATCTGTCGTGTTGCCTCTATTCCCCCCTTCTGTTGATCTAAAATACATTTTAGGGTGTGATGTGTCCTTTCAATGATTGCTTGATTGTGGGGGAGTGGGAAATACCAAAGGTGTGGTAAACACCCCAATCCATTAAAAATGTGGCCAATTTTTGGGATATGTATGCAAGGCCATTGTCTGTTTTGATTTCTTGGGGTATGCCTAGTGAAGCAAATGCTTGCAATAAATGTTGACAGGCATGATTGGCAGTTTCTCCTGTGTGGACAGAGGCAAATACCGCTCCTGAGAACGTGTCCACTGACACATGGATGTTTTTAAATTTCCCAAAGGAGGGGTATTTGGTGATAAACATCCCATTTATTTCTGGACAAATATTGTCCCATCCTTAAGTTCCCCACAGATCCCCTTTTCTCACCTCACAGCGGCATCCAGGAAGGCGAGAAGGGGAGAGGCTCCTTCGTTCCAAGAGAGAAATCCATTTCTTTTCAACGGCTGCTTTTCCTATGTGGGGCTTCCATCAAGGTGGCTGGACAGAGCAGTCAACGAAGGATCCAAAACTGTATCCTTTTGCCTCACAGGGCACCAGTTTGCTGGCGTTTTCGTCGACAAACGGGACGGGGAGCTTGGACAAGCGTTCCAGGAGCCTTTTATTACTTTATTCCATTATCAGTCTCACATACCGAGTTGGGGCAGAGATGGTACAAAGCTCACGCTGTCCCAGACATCCAAAGACTTCCCAGTTACAGAGCATTCTTAAAAGCTTCTTAGCCAATTAGCGTGCTTCTAGAAGTTACAGACAACTGTTTTAACCAAGCACAAACAGCGCACGTACATCTGTTGTACACAATGCTCACTTGTTATACCTTATATAATAATACACAATATTCCATTATTAAGCATAAACTTACCTATCTTGCTAAGCATATTTCTTACAACTTCCTAACCTGTCTCTGCCAAACCTAGAAACTCTAACCATTGTTTTAATGTCCTTGCTTGCTATTAATTGTATCTTCTTCAAGTTTTTGCAGCCAAAGCTGATCTCTAAACTCTTCTGCTTTATTCCTAAATCCTGCTTTTTTCTCACACCTAAAGCTTTTCCACCTTTTGTGTTTCCCCATAATTATGCCTAACCATTGCCAATATTCAGCCTTTGTGACATACCTGCTGAAGTCCTTTCCACAAAGTTCCGGCTATTATTGTTTCATTTTCTGAAAGTTGTTGTTTAATAAAGCTGTAAATATTGATTTAGAACATGGTCAGATAGGGTTAGTTCATTGTGAAGCACAAACAAAAGGAAATCCAGCAGACTTCTAAGAAACCTTTCCACTCCAGGAAGCAGCTGGACTGTTAAGCATCTGCCTATTTTATCCATACACAAACCACATCACTGCCTGGAAGGGGTAATACTTGTTAGCTTTGGATTACAGGGCCTCCTCCTGCCAGCTATAGAAATTATTATCTTACTAATCATAGCTGGGATGGCTTCACATCTCCCATTTACCTGATGAGGTTTCTAGTGTTTTCTTTCAAGGACTGAGAATCTGACAAAAAAAAAAAAACAAAACAAAAAAAACCAACCAACCCAAACAAAAAAAAAACAAAAAACCAAAAACCCCCAAAAGAACCCACCCAAAACACCAACACCAAAGAAACTTCAGGGAGTAATAGTTTTTCGGAGTTGTTCCTTCCTAGCTGTGGGAATGTTTAAATTACAGTGCTAAATGGGGATGTTGCCTGCAGCTTTCATGGAGGTACCATAAGAGGAGCATGACCCTCTTGTCCTGGTTGTAAAAAGAAGAACCCACCTGAAAGTTCAACCCAGTGCTGAACTGCATGTTAGTGTTGCTTTACGACACAAGGCTTGTGTTTGCTGTCCTCTGCAGCACTTGCAACCACCCCCTGTGAAGCATCTCCTATACCAAAATAGCTGAGAGAGAATCCCAGCTTTGTGGAGAAGTGAGATAAAAAAACTAAAATATTTTCTTACCATGACTCTACTTTCTTTGAAGCAGGTTCCTCAAATTTGCCTGGCTCACAGCTGGGTTAAATGCCTGAGGGTAGGTGACAGAACCCTTGCAGAGTGTTCACAAGGGTTCTGCTGTGCTTCCACTGAAGAAAACTCCAATTTTAGCCATAAATGAATGCAATGTCTCACTTTCATCCTAAGAAGTTATCCTACCCTCTCCCCTCAGATAATCTCTCTGCAACCGAGTGCTTTATTAAAATAATATCTGCACTACCCTCAAGAAACTGCCTTTGGATCGCTCTGCTTTAGGGGTTAACTTGCGCTTTTCCTCACAGACCTTTCCCAAAGCAAAGGAGAAATCTCTGTACTAGAGCAGTACAACTCAACTACCAATGCTAGTACTCTAATTTCACGCCCCGAGAAAATTTCTCAGGATGCCAGTAGTCTTGTGTAGAATAAATTTCTATACCCTGCATACATGCACTCTGCATGTACCTGTATATTTATTAATGACACAGTAAGTCATACACTTGCACATTTTCCTACATTAAAAGGTGGGTTCTAAGTAAAAAAAAAAAAAAATCACTTTTAGATTAGCAGCTCTATCAGCAGCTATCAAAAATGCTAATCTTGGCTCCAATCAATTTAGGCATTATACACTTTATTAGTAACATATAATGATAAGGAATGATGCCATCCACATATACACATACATACAGTATTGCAATCAGAGAATATTTGTTAAGAACTTTTAATTTTCTCTTGAAATAAAGAATTGGACACTAACAAAACCAAAATATTACAGCAAAACATATTTGTTATCTTCATGAGTAGAACAAAGACACGAGCAGTAAATAAAATGGGTCTTACACAAAAATACATTTCTCTCAGGAAAATTTTTTGCTTAATTCATTCTAGTTCCTGCATTAGCATCACTTCTCCCTCTTCACATAGTTCAGACCGAATGGTGGGGCTGGGGGCAATCACATATTATTGTGTACAATGGCAGCTTGTGCTCCATGAAACATTAGTAGCCTGGAACACTTGGGAAGGAGGTACATACATGTACTGAAAAACAGTAACTGTAAAGGTCACACATTCCCATTCACACAGGAAAACTAATGAGTTCACAAAATGGAAAAGGAAAACAATACATGTTTACAGCTTAACCCAATTTCACTTGGTTGTAGATATACAAGGTAGTCCAAATATTTCTCAAAAAACCATTTTGCATTAGGCAACACGGGCTGGCAGCTCTAATTACACACTCCACTGATTGTCTCTGAAACAACAGACTGCCTTGAACAACAGAAATGACCAAGAGGCTGAAGTGAGGAAAGCCCTATTAATCTGTAATGATTCATATGTAGTCTTCCTACTTCTTCCCTTGTTCTTTCTTCCTCGTAAAACTTGGGCATTTAGCAACAGAAATGTGTTACTAAAGACAAGCACCCATCTACAATTACTTTTTCTGAGGGACTTATCTACCAGCAACTCCAGACTATGCCTTACAGGTCTGATATTTTCACACCCAGCCAACAGAAATGAGGGGTTTAAGGCCATGGTAGGAATCCTAAATAAAAATGGGTCAATGTTCTCCAAGTTTCTTCCACTGAAATTACCAAAAGTTTAACATGGCTGGGAAGAAACACAAAGATAAGAGTTAATTTTAAGGCTGATCTCTGAATTTTGTAACTGAAAGTTATCAATTGCACAGCCTGCTGGGCTCCTGGGAACTTGGGGGCTGCCCCCTTGATCATGCTCCCCATTGTGTGGGTTCTCTTGCGTCCTCTAGAGCTCCCTTGAAACACTTAAAAAAAAAAGTAAGTTGAAAAGCAAAAGCTGATGCATGGGGTTAGGATGCCTCTCCTCACTTGGTTTCTTACACCATCCTCTCCTAGTTGATGTGCAATTCCATTCATGATACAATTATCTCTTTAAACAGTCAGGATTTTTAGCCCCCAACTCTACTCTTGCTGGAGGGCTGAGCCAGGATCTCAAGGCTGAGTCAGAAATCCTATTTCCAATTCCAGATGCATGTGGAATTTCCAGGCTGAGAAGGCTGCATGGAGAACTCATAGCAACCTTCCAGTATCTGAAGGGGGACTACAGGGAAGCAGGAGATGGACTCCTTGTCAGGAACAGCAGTGATAGGACAAGAGGGAGTGGGTACAAGCTGAAACAGGGGAAATTTAATTTAGATATCAGGAAGAAATTTTTTACGGTGAGGATGACAAGACAGGTTGCCCAGGCGGGTTGTGGACACCCCAACCCTGGAGCTGTTCAAGGCCAGGTTGGATAGAGCCTTGACCAACCTGGTCTAGCGGGAGATGTCCCTGCCCACAGCAGGTGGGTTGGGACTAGAAGATCTCTAAGGTCCCTTCAAACCTCTTAACATTCTATGATTCTATGTTTGATTGAATGGATGTTGAAAAACCCAAAAATGAAAAGCAAAACCACAAAGCCTCAACTACTCCAAATTTATTTCTGCCATGAGCTAGAAACTCAATTTCTTGACAGACAGATAGTAAGATTATCACATTTAAAAATACTGATTTGCTCTTTATTTGCTCTTTATTCTGCTGCTGAGCCTTTCATTTAAATACTTTTTCATTGACTGAAAATAGCTCCCAGGTTTCCCACTTTTAAGCTCCTTTTAGAAGGAGAATATTAAATCCAAGATGTAATTAGGCCCTCACTATTAGGAGTATTTTCTTTTCAGGGACCCAGCAGGGTTTTCAAAATGCCAAAATCTTGTTTGGACCTTTTCAGAAGGTAGCCAAGTAATTTAGCAGAAGATAAAAAACACAAGGAGCCAAAACTAGAATATTTTTTCAATAATCAGCTGAACATAACTAAAGAAACTGGAAGCTAGTAGTGAAGAAAGGAAATGAAAAATAAATTTTAAGAAAGAAATAAAAAGACTCATTCTTTGAATTTGAACATTGTATACTGAACAGGTCAGGAAACATTCTGGATACTGCCAAAGACTTTGTATTGGACATTTCAATTCCCCAAAACTGCAAAAATACTATCTTGTTAAGATTTTGCAACACCAAAAGTCAAAGCAACCACGGGCCATGAACATAAATATTTTCTGAAGCTGTATCTTGCTGAAAAACATATATATATTTTGGCACACATTATTATGATTTTTCCAAAGGGAAAAGCCACCTACATACATTACAAGGCAGAAACTTTGAAAACATGTACATCCCTTGATGGGGCAGCTTCTATCACAGCAAGTCATTAAATGCAAAGGACTGACATAATGAAAGCATCTCCACTTCCATTCCTCTACCCTTGCCTGCCAGTTGAACATCCAAGAGTTAATTTTACTATATTCAGCTACTTCAGCACTGGACTTTTCTAGAGCTCAGCTCTCCAGGAGCAGCAAGGCCTGGCCATTTTCTCTCTAGCACAGGACCTGGCAAAGACATGTGAACCCTTTTTGGCAAGACAAGTGTTCCAAGCATGCTTGGTTTATTCTGACAGCTCTTCCCTTGTCTAAAGCATTTATCATACAGAATGTTTAGATCAAGATCATGACATTTAGAGGCTAAGCTTAGAAAGGTAAGTTTTCAGGGCCCTTTTTATACAAAAGGATTCTCTGAGTCTACAGTGAAATAAGAAAAAGAAAAGCATTTAATGATATTCATTGTACTTAGAGACTATCTTGGAGTTTGTTGTTGTTTAATCCCAGCCACCCACCAAGCCCCAGCAGCCGTTTGCTCGCTCCCTTCCCCACCAGTGGGATTGGGGAGGGAATCAGAAGGGTAAAAGCTGGAAAACTCATGGGTTGAGATAAAGACCCATGAGTCTTTATAGGGAAAGTCTTTATAGGGAAAGCAGAAGCCACACATACAAGAAAGAAAAACAAGGAATTAATTCAGAGCTTCCCACGGGCAGGCAGGTGCTCAGCCATCCCCAGGAGAGCAGGGGGCCATCAAGTGCAATGACTACTTGGGAAGAAAACACCATCACTCCAAACATCCCTCCCTTCCTCCTTCTGCCCCCCACTGTATATACTGAACATGATATCATAGGGTCTGGAATATCCCTTTGGTCAGTTGGGGTCACCTGGCCTGGCTGTGTCTCTTCCAACCTCCACTGCACTCCCAACTTCCTTGCCTTTTCAGATGTATGAAAAGCAGAAAGGGCCTTGGCTCTATTTAAGCCCAGCTCAGCAGCAACAAAAACATCTCTGTATTATCAACCCTGTGTTCAGCACAAATCCAAACCACAGCCCCATATCAGCCACTGTGAAGAAAATTAGCTGCAGCACAGCTGAAACCAGCACAGAGTTAAATAATTCCCCATACCCAACTGTAACCATCTGCGGAATACTTTGGCAGGATTCCACCTTCTGGATGGCACTGCATCTGTGGGAACTCAAAGACATAGCATCACTGATGGCACTGAACTTGCAGGCTCAGCTTACTGAGATAACAATTAAATGTTTGCAAAAAGCCCACTAACCCTGGTCTGACTTTCCCAGCAATACTATTATTGTAGTACTATCAGTTCTGTGGGTGTGTAGATAGAGCACAAGGTAAAGGAGAACATTTTCAAAAGCACTACAGTGAGAAACCCCCATCCCAAATACAGATAAATTAAGTAACAAAAAGTTACTGTTAATGAAGTCTGCCCATTTTGCAGCTGAGATGGCACAAAAGAAAATATTTGATCAGAGAACTGAAAATATCACTATTTTCCTTTCAGTCATCCTTACAGCTTTTAACAAACTGCAAAAGACATGATTTAAGTTACACAAGCACAGGAATGTCACATGAGACAAGTGATACAATTCATAAAAGGACAGAACACATTTTCTGATATTCCACAAATATTCAGAGAAGGTTTAACACACAAAATGGAATTTCTTCAGCAGCACTGATTAAACTCAAGATGAGGCAGGGATCTTCTTTACAAAGTAAAGGCACCGGCTCTTTGTAAACACGTACTCCTCTCTCTTTAACTGAGAAAGCACTCAAAATATTCCATGGAGGAAAGTTGTGTGGTAGTGTTCTGTTGCTTATAAATACTTCACAATAGAGATATCAAAGGCCTTTGTCCTCCTTTTTACTGTATTTAGTAAGAAGTATTTTTTCTCCAATTTATCTAGTGAGAAACTTTTTAAATCTCCCCAGAAATGCTACAATGAAGCTATAGAACAGTGTTTTCTCTTATCTGCCTTCTGATATCTATAAAGAAGTTTCAAGGCAGAAGAAATGTCAGATGCCAGTATGAAACACACACGTCATCTCTTGTTTTCAGTATTGTGCTATCACTCTCCCAGAAGGTTTCATTGGCTTATATTAAAATACAGACACATTTAAAATAAGAAAAGGAACTCGTGAACATCCTCCTGCTGTACAGCTCTCTACTCCTTGATTTTTCAAATGCACCAGCAAGACTGAACAAGAAAAAAAGATTAGATACTTCTGATCATGACAACTGTACTTCAGGATTCCTGATTTTTTTTCAAGTATGTATCCTGAATGTACATGTCTCTCTACTGTGGAGAGAGTTCACACAGTTCTTTACTAATGAAACTGCAAAACTTGAATAGTGTTAAAATAAATATTCCATACAAAGGTGAATTGTTTGCATCTTGGACAAAATGAACTGAGCATCTTCATAGCTTCCAACACACAACTACCACCAATATCAACACACACATTTTACTACTCATACACACAAATCCAGTGGTTACACTAATTCCTACTGTTCCATATCTAACCAAACTTGTGCGTTTCTAAGTCACCTTCCTTCAGCTTTATAAAGCTGACTGAATCTTTAATGTGCTTTCAGGTTCTACAGGACTGTCAACTGGTACCTGAAAAGGGAGATAAAAAAATAAAAACACAACAGGAATTAAGCTGTTATTCAACAGAACTATTCTCAAACTCAGTGTTCTTGGGTAATTGTTAGATTAGACTCCAATAGTATATGTCATTAATTAGCCAAATTAAGCAATTATAGAAAACTCGATTTTCTCTTCTTTTTGTAATAAAAAAGAGAGATCAAACATAGAATTTAGTTTCTTAGTATAACTCTAAAGTATATATTTACTGTATATAAATATTTGACACATGAAGATTAACCTCCCATTTTTTCCTCCGTTACATTTAACCACAGTAGCATCTTGATCAAGGTTCAGTATCAAAGTGATATTGAACATTATTAACACAGGCAGGTCTCAAACATGTATGGCAGTATCAGGGCAAGGACTGCAGCTTTTCTTACACCCTGGCTAATATGAATGAAGCTGTGTGTCGAGCTAGGCTAATTAATGAGGTGATAATGGAAAGCAGATGAGTCATGTACATCCCCGAGAGAGCCCCAAGCCCTGCTGGGAAACCCACAGGATGCCACATTGAGCACACAGAGCTGCATAGGTTTCAGGCTCAAGTTAGTTCAGAGAGCACCAGCTCGGAAGTTCCTGAACCTGATACAGACACTAACAGTGTGCAGTTGGTCACAGATGACCAAAAGGTGCTGTACATGCAAGACACCTACACAAAAAGAAGCATGGCAGAGAATCTTGCAATGTCTGACTCCAAAAAGCTGTCTCATATCTTGATCCAAATTATCAAAAAACCCACAGCACTGAAAAATTTTTCCACTGACAGCTTTATTTCTACTAGTAACTGTACTGGTTTGGAAAAGCTGCTGAGACGTGGAACCTTACAATCATCAGAAAGTGCTATGCTCACTCTTCATTTAAATTGAGAGTGTGCTCAGCAGAAGAACAAACCCAGCCCTTTATGCAGCACTGTACAGAAACTCCAGCATGGCTTCTGTTTATCAGACACTGACTCCATCTGAAGGGACTGCAGGTATTTCAAATAAAATACCTAGCCTATAGGATGGCCTCATAACCCAAGAAACAAAAAGGCTTCACAATTTACAGTGCTACCTGCTCATATGAAAAAGCAAGATTCCAGCAATAAAATCATATTATTAGCCACTTAAAATTCAAATATTCAAAAAAATCAAAAATTCAAACAAAAATGTGAGAGCAGAAGGTTTTTTCCATTTTTCTAATGGGAGTTAAGGAGAAAAATAGCTATCTGAGGGCAGCATCCCATATGGCTCTGTTGTTCAAAAACAGCATGGAAACAGTCATAAGATTTTGTCAATCCCTCTTTTGCAGCTAATACTGTTATGCCAGTAGAAGTTGAGCATTTGAGTAGGTAATATAGTCATGGTAAAAGAGTCACCACTTACAGCTTTAACGTCCAAGTTCATAATCCCTGAATTCACATTGTGTCTTCGCAAATCTGATTTTATTAAGGCTGAAAAAAAAAAAAGGAAAAAGGAAAGCTGGTTCAGACCTTTACAGTGACATGCTCTTCAAGAGAAATGTTTGCATCGTGCAAGCACACAGAAGCTGCTTTCAGCACATTTTCAAAATACCCGTATTCGCTCTTTGCAATTTGAACTCACTGACAATTTGAACTTGCTCCTCACAAAGCAGGAAGTGACAATAAGATCTTTTAAACCACAAGAACTTAAAGCAAAGCTTGATAGTTTCAGCACTTTCAGCACATTCATAAGTCAACACGTGTAAGTCACTGGCACAGTTCCAGAGTGGATCAGCAGTTTCCTGCATTTGGAGAACGGCAAACTGCCTCCATTTATGCATTTGTTTCCATTTCTCACCCCACTTTGGAGATGGACATCTGTCTCAAATTCAAGACATGTCTCAAGAAATGGGGGTCAGATGGCTGTCCATGTATTAGCAACATCATCCTAAAAACATCCACACTTTTACATTAAAGAGAAACCATTACTTGCACTTGTAGTTACCTGTTAAAATTATGCCCACAAAAATCCAAGCACAAAGAAAGATGTTTCCTGCACGAGGACTGTAGTCTGTTGTGAGCTTTCCTTGAACAAGTGTAAAGACAATTCCAAATATCTAGAAACAAACAAGTAACTTCATCAGGATCACACAGAAAAGAGTCATCATTTTGCCTTTAAAAGTTCCAGGTCACACCTTATAGAAATCAAATTAGAAAAAAAACAGGACTATAGCAACACAACAGAGATTTAGCTAAGTCTAAGAAAGCCTTCCTAGACTCGAGCATAGTGGCCTTCCTGAACATTACTCCACTTGAAGAAATAAAATGATGTAACCTGTGCTGATGCATTAAGGAGACCTGAGGAAGTGCCTTCAGACTCTGGATATGTAATTTCCACAGCAAATTCAAACCCAAGTGGAAGATAGCCAGTCATGAAGAACCTGTTGAAGAGGAGAGTAAGAGAATGACAGGCGTGGCCTTCATCTATTACTACAGTTAAGAAAGCCTAAGATACACACAGAGTATTATGAATTAGCTGGTATTTTGAACCGTCATGTGTTCATGATTTAACGTAATTCAGTAATTCCAAATGATAGTGACTGCTTCATTCCCTCAATATGGTCTAAGAATTTTAGCCACACACCTTTCTCTTTAGGACAAAGCTGTTAAAACATGTTTGTCCTATTTCCCATAACCACCATACATAGGAAACAACCTTTTCTAACGAGTCCACAAGCCACTCCATACTTGAAGCCAATTACTTCCAAACGAAAGACATACACAGACATCATCATTTGATCAGCCCAAATACCCCTGTTGGAGGGCATAAAGAGACCACGAGTAGGGAGTGAGGCTATACACTGGAACACCTGCTGGAAGGTGCTATGGAAGAAGTTGAGGGGACTGATGAATGATGGAAGAGAAGGGGCTTAATGCAGCTAAGGTTGATTGATTGGTTTTTAAACTGAAACTCTCAAGATATTTCTGGTTGTATCTTGACTTCTGTGTCTGAATACAGCACCTTTCCCTCAGCACCTCTTGAGGCTTTTAGATTAGGTATCTATGAGCAGAGCTCATGCTCTTCAGAGCAAACAAAGCAACCAGCATGTTGCTTGGGCTATCAAAGTATAGATTAATCAAAATGCAGAGAAGCCAGTCTTCCTAGATCTGCTCAGTTAAATGCTAATCACCTACACAGTGGTCAAGAGAAAGCTTCAACTTCACTGCAGACAGCTTTTTGAACTGGAACCAAATGAATTGACCACCTAGAGACCTCGCTTAGGTCCATGAAAATGTCAAACGAAATTTACTGAAAAGTGAGTTACTTTAGATTCATTCTGATGTAACAGAAGGTGAAACCCTAGTAAACCCTATCTGTGCTGAGAGCTAAAGGCATAGGCTGAGATCATGGTGACAGAATACTCAGCAGAATTATCTAGGTAAAACATTTAAATATGTTTCAGAACAGAACTGCAGTAAGTCTTGCAGTGCTCTTTAATTGCTCACCCAAGAACTCCTCCAGTCACAAACACTACTATAAGGTATCCGAGGTCCAGGGTGAAGGTAAATACCAGCAACCCAATGAAAGAGAGAATGTAAACAATCAAAGTCGTTTGCCTGCAACCCAACAACAACAACAAAAAATTAACATTGTTAACAGAAGGCCATAGCACATTGCTGAAGCATGGAAGAATAACATTAGCATCACATACTCCTAAGAACTGGCATTCTAAAGCTGTAAAATTTGCTTCATGTAATTCTGCCTCAAACTTAGCATGCAGTGAGAACATATCCCTTCCTGAACTCTTAATTGTCGTGGTTATCTGGCTGCTTCACTCAAGGCTAAGGACACTTACTCAGACTCTCAAAGAATGGACAATCACAGCACATACTACTACCTTAGGACTACTTTAGTTCTCCACTATGTTGTACCTCTTGGCCATTCTGCAGTGCTGCCCATTGCACAATACATCAACACAGGAGCAGCTGAGTCCAACACTATTAGCAATATAAGTCAGCCCACCAAGAGGCAAGTCAAACAAATCTCATTACAGTGTTCTATTTATTTTGAATCTGGAATAAGAGATGTCTTCCAAATTCTTAAAGCACATATTTATAAGCCAAAACACATGCAGAAACAAGGCCAATCTACAGCATTAACATCCATTAGGCTTGCAGAGGCACATAATGTACTAAGAGTCACAGGGGAGAACTACTCCATCACAAACAGTGCTCCAGGGCAGTACTTGCTCCTGGGAGTACCACACCATGGATGACAGACCTAGGAGCTCCTACCCCAGAACAGAGCTCTGCTCCATGGTCATCCCCTGAATTAAAGCAAACGTTACGCTTAATAATAGGACCAGTGGTAACATAAAAAAATTGAGAATCCATCAACTGGCCATTTTACAAAACAATGCAGGGTAGGCTTTGAGACTTTATACTTTCCTAGGAGAAGAAGCCCACTGGGCCACCTGGCCACTGTACGTAGGACCTACAGTGCTTTCCTTGTTAGCCTTACACTCCTGGAGAGACAGGAATAGATGGATAAACCCCTGCATGTTTGCATTCTGCTCCCTCATTTCTTTTGGCCAATAACCAGTAAGTCTCAAGCTTTCGCTGTAGCCTCAGAAACTTGTCTCCATCAAGGCCACTAAAAGGTCAGGGACGAACTGCATTTCATCAGCAGCTCCTTTCAGCCCTCACATAGGAGTATTTTCCTAACGCAATTGCACCACTCTCCTACCCCTAACCCCACACATGCCTACCCACACTTACTTGTATGTTTTAGTGTAATCCAGCCACAAACCACAAATAATCGAACCCACCATTCCTGCCACCACCAGTGTCAAGCCAATTCTCCCAGCGTTCACTTCTTCTCCCTTTCAACAAATATTTATATGGTGCTCATTAATAACTTGCTTCCACTCAGAGTCAAGTTCAGACCTCTTGGCAGTCATAAGTGCAAACAAACATTCCTATGACTCCCACAGCTGCATGGTACAAGAAACTGTACAGAGGTATAAAAGAAACCAAACGTCTGAGCACACATAGCACCTACAAAATAAGCATCACCTCTGCAAATGTACAGTGGAAAAGATAAAGATAAGATCCAAGAAACTTACCGCATAATGAGTTACTATCATCTGGTTTAATAATGTGGAGACAGAATAAAATGCCCCAGTCATAATGCCTGCAGTACCAAGGAAAAAAGCTTCAGTCATTCCAGGTGCAGCCATGCAGAACTACTACCCTAAGGAATTCATCTTCTGACGTTTAAGACTCACAACACAAAACTTTTTATGTGCCAAGTAAAATCTCTTCACTGGACCTATAAGTGGTATTTTGCATCCTTACAGATTTGCCAGCACTGGCACCTGAGTAAACAAAAGTTTGACACTCCCTCCCCCATAAAAACCCCCACAATTAAAACTCTATGTGCTTTTGGCCCACATTTGAACCTTTCTGCCAGACTACAGGCAGATAGCACCACTTACCATAACTGACCAGCAAAAGTATAAATGGAATATTTTTGAACAAGTTAATAATGGACTGCTTGTAGGAGTAATCCTCAGGAGGTTTCATTTGCAGGACTGCTTGAGAGTGACTAGGAGGGTATTTGGGCTTTTCTTCAAACACTGGGAAAAAGAAAAAAGAAAAATTTTTGATTCATCTCTACCAAACTAATGTGCATTTTTTTCTTTTCTTTTTTTTTTTTTTTTTTTTTTTGGCAGTGTTTCAGCTTGATGAATTTCAGAAGATTGACTTGTAGTTTTAACACCTCCAAGAAAAAAATATTCTAGATTTTTTCATGGAATAATTAGGTCACATCCACAAAGGATGTGTTATTTGGTCACATCTGATTGCTACCAAAATATGGTGAAAGACCCACTTCATCTGCAACGTGTCGAGACCTTTGTATTGGAACTGCAAGATTTGCAGAGTGAATTCACATTATATCATAAGTCCTTGTAGCAAAGAAACTAAGAGAACTAAATATTCTGAAAGAGATCACCCCCTGTGAAGCACAACATAGAGTGAAATGGTTGTTGCTTAACCCTGGCACAACAGGTAAGTGAACACAAACTGGAAAAATTGTAACCTCAACTACTTTGAGCAGTCAGCTGCTTTAAGTGAGATGCTGTAAACACTCCCCATAGTCAGCATGTAAATTCCAGAAATGTAAACACTTACCAACGCCTGTTAAGAAGAACAAAAGAGTGGACACTATCGCTGTTCCGTAGAACATGATGCCGATGTTATGTGCCATAAGATCAATGTCATTCGGTGTATTTGGAACCAAAACAGGTGGCAACAAAAAGCCAATTGCAGTACCAAGCTGTAAAGCAAGAAAAGAAAACCAAAAATAATTTCCCTATGAACATAAAAATTAACAGAAGCAAAAAGCTTTACCAGGTAGAATTCAGAATTGTTATCATAATAAGCATTAATAAAACTTTAGTATCATACTTCTGAGCCATTTGCTCTCAATGTTGTTTTACAATCAGATCTTCCATAACTCAGGTTTTAACCTTTTCATTTCTCAATTAAACTACAATACTAAACTTAGTGTATATATTTACACTACACCTAGGACTTATACAAGAATCTTTCACAGGAAAGGGAAAGTACCACACATGAACATCAATTTGTATCCTGCAACTGAAGGGCTAGACATGACACAAGACTCCATCTACTCTTGTAGAAATGTTCTTCTCCATTTGATGTCACACTCCTGCCACTACAGTTACAAAGCCTGTAAACTGTAAGGTTTACTGCAGAACAGATAGAGCAGAGAAAAGCAAGAGAAAAGGAATACCCTTATTAAGAAACACAAAACCAAACCCAACAATTATTGCTAAAGAAATAAATAAAAATCACAGAATGAAGTAGTAGTGGTTGTATGTGGAGTAAATTCCAACATAACAACTGACTTTGTGTTAAAGAGACAAAACAAAGGGACTGAAATTTTGAGCATATACATATATATACAAAGCATTTTAAAACATGAAGGAACAAGTCCTGGACTACTCTCCAATTTCTCTCTTCTGCTCCTCCAAAACTAAATGGCATTTTAAAGTTTTGGAACATTTACTTTAGATAAAATTAAATGAAAAAAAGAGCACCAAAAACTGTCAGAGTAGCAAGTCCAACAATCAGAAAGCACGCACATTAAAGGTGTGCTACTGGGCTTAGGAAGCATCCTTTGTGTATACCCTGATGAGGGTTTTGCTACCTTTTTTGCCCCCCACGCCATCAGATTTACACAGTATCCAGTGGTCAAATGAAGAATTTGTCTCATTTTGTGCTCACCCTTCAGTACATGAACCCTACAAACATGAGCTGAGTACACAGTTACCTTTTTCTTAAGGTATTCTTTTTCCTCCCCCAACAGGAGCCCATACAGTACCCACACTATTCCAACAAAGTCGAGTGATACCATTTTCCATCATTTACATCTAGAGAGGTTAAGGCCAGAGGAAGCGTTCCAGTAAGTTTGGGGTGCCTCATTAAAGATTTTAAATACCTGTGGAGATCTGGCACTCCTAACGGCCCTTACTTAACAGGTACATCGCTGCATTCCCAGTGATTTGTGCTCCAATTGCAAATGATCAGCCTCTCAAGAGGTGAGATCTAATTTTTGATAACTGCTCTGTTCCTCCCCTGCCTGCGGTCCCAGCTGTGTTTGCTGTAGCTCTGAAGTCATACACAGTATCTGATAAGCAATCGGATGACAGCTCAGTGGGTTATAGCAACCTGTTCTGTTACATAGTTCACCTTGTGCAATCATCCAGTACAGCGAGACCCAATGGGAATGCGGACGCAGAAGGAACTGCAGTGGGATACACAGACAACACTACTTGTAACTTCCAAGTGCCTAACTTGGCATCTTGCTACTCTTTCAATCTAGCTTTTGAGAGTCTGGGGGGTTTTTTTAAGGAAGCAAAACCTGAGAATAGAGAAATTCTGTTGATCTATTGACAGAGGACCAGCAAGCACTTCAGCAGGCACACTGAGATCAGTCCTAGCTTCTGAAGGGGAATGCACTCCAGAAATAACTACGGCTTATTTTGTTTGCATTTTGATCCCGTTTCCCTTGTTCATCTTTCTCAGGGTTCCTATCCAAACAATCTCTGCTCTCCTGCTCCTGTCCTGAGCCACTTCAACCCCACATCTCAGCATCCAAGCAAAGCATCAGTTTCACACTCCAAGCTGGATACTTGACACTCTACCACAGAACTGAAAACACACCTTGCTACTGGGAGGACTGGTACACATCAGGAAGAGTGGAAATTTAGCTGTCAAAGAAACCTTTAACCTGATATCAGGATGCAGATACAAAACTTTTGCCTCACTGCTGAAACAACCAACAATTTCTGAAATCTTCAGTCCAAAAGGGACAGTTGACATGTCCACTGGAAAACTTCAATGCAGAAAAACTCTTTTTGGAAAAACTGCAAACAGCCAGCTATCAGCTATCAGCTCGTCAGCTCAGTTACCACCCTAACTGTAAACATATAACATTAATGTCACCACTGTCATAATCCAAAGTGCACAAACATAAAATCATTAGACTCACGTGAGAATAATCAAATCACCTGTTACCTTAACCAAACTCTACCTATGATCTCAGCCTGCACTAGAGATGCTGATTTGAATCTTAGCAATTTTTTGCCACGGGGGGAAAAAAAAAAAAAAGCTGGGACAGTGACAGGAGGTGAGAACAAGGCTATAGGAGGAAAAAGTATCATACTTGCACCTGTGCTTTCAAACACACCTGTTCCAGCTCTCTGAAACTGGCCAGGACCAGGGAGCTTGAGGAATCCGTGACTCAGTTATCAACTCCCCACAGCGATGTGAACTATCACAGCGTTACACAAAACTTCACGAGTCACCAGGGTATTGACTACTGGCACCTGGCAATTAGAGGCCACATTTTAAAAAGCAGAAACCAATATATGTTGACGCTGAGGCTCTTCATGAAAGTTCACGTACTTCACACCCCTCCAAGTGGGGGTGGATTCAGTCAAATGAATCCAAATGCCAAAATGCAAGAGGAAGAGGAAGTGGAGCAGGACCACTGCTGAAAAGGGTCTCGACTGATGTACTGCCGGCAGCTGATGGAAGCGTGTGAGCTGCCACATGGCCAGGTTCCCGCACAGCCAGGCTAGCCGGGCAGGCAGGACGCAGCATCACCTTGAGCTTGGCCCCGCTTCCTCACCTGTCCACTCTCCCAAAAACCATATCCTGGAGAATGCCTTTTCCCACTTAAGCACCTTATTTTTAACTCGAAGTAACGTCTTTAACTTCCAAAGAAGCCCGCTTCTCCAAAGCCCCCCTCGCTCCCCTCCGGCCCTACCTGGTTGCCCAGCACAGCCACGGCGCAGGCGGTGGAGACCTCGGTGGGGCCGAACCAGACGGAGGCGATGCGGGAGGGCAGCCCCAGGATGAAGACCTGGGCGACGGCGCAGACGGCCTGTGCGGC
>NW_008237239.1:13786138-13788162 GCF_000691975.1 Corvus brachyrhynchos | reverse complement strand
TGCCGTCGCCGCGGTGGGGTTAGCGCGCCGGCAGCGCAGCCCGGCCCGCTGGGAAGGGTTGGGAGTGTGGGCATGTGGATATGCATAGATAGAGGTGGTTGTTTTGTTCACACCTCCGCTCCCGTTTTCATTGTCCATCTTTCTCGTGGTTCCTTATCTGCACAATCCCTGCACTCCTGCTGCTGTCCTGCTCCACTTCAATCCCAACATCTGGGTGATGTATGTGCACACACAGACTCGCACACACTTCTTTCAGTCTTTTAAACTGAACCTGTGACATGCACACTCCTTTGACTCTTTTAAACTGAACTTGCAAAGGCTGTGTGACTTTGGCTGGGTGCATGAGAACCACATGGAGATGGTACTGATGTAAATACTCCCCACAACCTCTCCAAGGAAGGAGCAACGTCACCTCCTTCCTGTCACCGTTTTGGTGGCTGCTGTGTCCGGCCCAGGCAAGGCTGGGTGGGCACAGACCGGTGCTTTGTGGCCCATCCCTCACCCCTCTTCCTGGGCACAGGGCAGGGCACCTCGGCTGCTGCACCCTCTGTGCCAGGGACACATAGGCCACACCACTTCCAGCACATTCTGGGAAATTCCCAGGCCTTCCCCTGCCACAGTAAGATTTGTCTCTTTGCGGTGGTGATGCAGAGAAATATACTGCAGTGATAAGAGACGGATGGGCAGAGACAGAGGCCCAAATTGCAGCAGAGAGTGACCAGTATGGTGCACTATCAGGGCATGTGCATCCACCCCAGTCCTTCATTGCATCCAGAGCCGCAGGCAAAACATTCTTTGTTTCCACTCAACCTCTGAAATTTGATTTGACACATACCCCAGAAAACTGTCCGTCTGGCTCATGTGCAGAGGCGGGTAGACATCACTTCAGTAAGCAATCTTCCCCCAAACCTCTGCATTTCTGTCTGCACAGGAGCAGTGTCTGGCAGCCCCTGTCACGTTTGTAATTTGGCTGCTGCAGGCAGCATCCCCTTATAAAGAGACAGCATAATAGAAAAATACAGAAATATTCAAGTTTGTTCACAATGTTAATAGTATTTTACTGGTTTCTGTGGGAAATGGTTTGGCATGTGTTCGGCAAATAACACACTGCACATTGTTCATGGGTATGTCAGAGCCTAATCAGATCTGTCTGGGTTGTGGATACACTTAGCCATCAGTCTTAAGTACCCTCACTAATTAGGAGTTGGTATTTTACTCAAGACCAGTTGACCTATGTAAGCCACAGGTCCTGATCTTATTTACAGTATGGATAATAATATGGACACGTGCTTGAAACTATTAATTTGGCTGTGTTTGCTTTCCCTGAGCACTTAGCTGAGCAATGGTAGCGAGGATTGCAGGCACCATAGAATTTTAGAGACTACTGAAAGTAGTCCTGAATTTGCAGACGAGGTGTATGCAAGGAATGTGCTCTTTAAAAATAAAGTTACGTATGTCAGATTCAGGCCCTTCTTGCCTCTCTCATTCATGCCAAAAAAGCACCTGATTTATTTTTACTTTTCCTCTGCAAGTTCAGATGCTTGGTAAGTTTCTCCCAGTTCCACTGCCTGACTTGTTCTAAGTATTGTAGCAATAGAGCTTTTTTTTAACAGGACTTCAAGAGGAAGAAGTGTAGTGGGAAAAACAAACGTTATCCAAGCAACAGAATAGCTGGCTTTCACTTTAGGAATGTATATCCATATCACACATTGTATGCTGAAAACACACCTGAGACTGTGTCTGTGCCAGCACTTGCAGCAGTGGCCCTTCATGATCCCTGGCACAGGCTGGGGGTTGGCCTTGGCGTCAGGGAAAGGGTTGTGACACTTTGGCTGGGTGGAAGAGATGTAGCGTTAGCATCCTAAATGACTCCTGTTCTTTTGGAAGAAGGTACAAACACTGATCTACACCCGGTTTAACATTTTTTCCCCTCAAATTTTGGATGATCTCAAAGTCCATCCAAAGATAACATTTACTCTTAAAACCAGAGCAAAATAGGCTTTTTTCTCCCATTCTTCCTTTCC
>NW_008237239.1:13782606-13786086 GCF_000691975.1 Corvus brachyrhynchos | reverse complement strand
TGCACCCTTGACTGCTTACAGCACGCAGAGCTGCTGCCAGCTAATACCCTCAGGGAAAGGTTCGACTTCATCCTGTGCTAAGAATGGCTGGCACACCCTGGGTTTCACGGAGCATCATCTGCCTTTCCTCTCCACCCAATGGCTCTGCACACTACAGTGTCATGTGCTTCCTGCACGGAAGCAGTAACTAGACACCAGGGAACTGTAGAAAAAAGGAGGGCAGTGGAAAGAGGACCTGGATGCAAGCTAACTCCCAGAAGGAGACTTTTCAGAAAGAAGCAAGTTTATTTACAACAGTTCAACACAGAGGCAAATCCATCTTTGCTACACTGCACCAGCCTCAGTGAAATCAAACCAGGTTGATTTTGATGAGGTACAACCCATGCATTTGCATCCTGGGGGCATCAATCTCCAGAGGTACCTTCCTAAAAAAGAAATGAAAAGGCAAACCAAATTGACAGCATCAAGGCAAAGCTTTGATATTTATCTTCTGTGTTTTTACACTGCTGTATTTCATAGGGTTCACGGTCAGTGCTTCTGATTTATAGCCATTTGTATGAAAAGCAGGGCCAAGGACAAAGGTGCCCAGCAAGAGAAAGTTACCCCAGGAGAAACATCCACTGCAGGAGTTCACTTAAAATGTGAGTCCCTGGATATCTACATTTCATGGACAATTTATAAAGCTAAAAAAAGAGCACTCATATCAAGGCTTACAGCGCTGTTTAGCTTAAAATTGCTGCTATCCCCTATTAAATTTACTCTCTAACTGAAAATTTAGGCTCTCCTGAATACTCCTGTTAGTGATAGAGCCAGAAATTTCTCATGTATACCCAAGCACTAACAAAGTTATTTTCCTGAATGCTGTGAAAAGGCCAAAATGCCTCTTTGTATCAGACAGTCACTGGGAAGTGATACTAATTCACTCCACAAAAAATTATTTTCTTGTATCCAAATTCCAGAAGACAGGCAGGGACCCAACACTTAAATTTTTGGCCTGGAGAAGGTGAAAAAGCAATTAGAAATGCAGAATCCTTACTTGCAGTGGTGGTGTTGATCCTTCTGTAGCATGTGTGCCATTGAAAGAACAGTGTATTTTCACAGCTATTTTGAAACTAAAAAGTCATCTTGCAGGTACTGCATCTTTGCACAAAAAAATGGCTCAGAAGGAGCCTTTGTGTTTCAATACAGGGAATTTCACAAAATACAGGAAACTCAGGTGTAGAATGTTGCTTTCAGGGTGCTCCTAGCTTTTGGACACCCCTAGCGGGGTTATCTCAGTGATATCAATTTCTAGTTATGTCCTTCTTTCAAACCTCAAAATGGGTTCTAAGCCCCCCATAAAACCCCCACAGGTCAATCCATCTTTGTAAAACTTGAGTCCAAGTTTAGGAGTCTGAAATGGAGATTGTAGAATCTTGCCAAAATTCCAGCAATTCTAAAGCAACCCTAGAACTTTTATGTACATCGGACACACAGTTAAGACTTCCAGATCTTCTGGTTATAATGTTTCAAACCATGTATGTCAGTCTGCAAGAAAAGAAAAAAACAAACTTATTTTATAATGCATTTATCTCTTGGTTATGATTTTCAATGCAGAATTTGACCTCTCCATGCAGAGAAAACCTACATGACAGGAGTGCACCAGGTCTTTGTCTCCCAGACGAGTTGTTTAAAAAAGAAAACCACAGCAGCTTAAGAAAGGGATTTCAGAACAAAAGATCTGAAGTTCCAACTGAGCTAGAAATGAACCATTTTAGCTGGATATTAAACAAACCTCAATAAGCTGGACTTGAAAGAAAGTCGTTGGGGAGTCACATGCCTAAATATCTTGATGGAAAGCTCAGGGAGAATACAGGGGAAAATGTAAACATCCTCTTCCTCCTATGCAGTCCTCATTCCAGCTATATTTGCCCAATCTCCCCACAAGATAAAGCCAGAATCCCCAACTGAAGAAAAAGCATTTGCAACTCAAGGCACTTGCATGAAATTTGTTTGTAGCTCCAGGAGTTTGCCTGGCTGCCCCACTTTGGGAATATGACTGCCAACAGTGGGCATGTTTGCTAATGACCTGGGTTCAACTTTTTGATGTACTGGCAGGAATATATTAGTGCACTCTTAAGTATCAGAGAAAAGTTCTGAATTTTAAAATATTCATAATTTATTTTACTAATTTATTAGTAATTTAAAATATTAGTATTTTATCAGGGTAATGAACTTCTCTACTGTAAACAATAGAAATTTGTGTTCCTGGGTGTCTCTATCCATACAAAAGATGCAGAAATGTGCATCTGGTACTTCTGCTCAGCTGCCATCTGCTTTTCTTTTTGTCGCTAGCTATTAATGGAATTTTACCCCTCAATTTCCTACCAAAACAAGCAGAGGAAAAAATTACAGACACAAAATAAGTTTTGAACACAAAAAAAAAATCATGTCAACAAATATAGTAGGCAAAATGTATTGGGTTCTTATTCTCCAAGATTAACAGGCTCTTCATATATTACAAAAAATGTAACTTCCATCTGAATCCTTTATACACAGTAAGAAAAGTATATATGCCCACAAAAAAAAATTAATAAAATGCATGATCTGTGGAAGGGTTGCCTTCCTCATTCTCATTTTTATCAGCACTCATTCACTGGAAGGTTATTAAATTTGAGGAAAGGCTTGGAGGCATTTTCAGTGTTACATCACAGATTCTCTCCACTGATACACCAGCACAGCAATGTGCTGTCTGGCAATCCTGATATCTTGGGTTCATTTCTTTACTGCAAGACAACCAAAAATCTCTTCCGTGAGAAAGATTAAGTGACACCAACCTGGACCATCCGAAGGCTGTGGAACAGGAGGGGTTGGAGAAGCTGTGCAGATGCAGATAGATGCATCTGAGTAAGCATGGAACTGCTGGGCTGCAGTTCATCCCATCCCAAATAGTACACCTGGGAGATATTGCAGGATTCCAGTAACACACTCCAGTTAGCAACTCAGCTTATAAGAATTCAGTAGTGTGAGAGTTTTCTCTGCTGGCTGTAGCACAACAAGTGACTAAGTCAGAGGTAGCCTTCTGTGGATGTAGAATGTCCACTGAGAGTTCCTGCTCCCTGCCCATCTACATAGGAATGGTGAAGCAATCGCCTGGTGAAACCACTTTTCAGAGCAACAGCAGTAAAATCTTCACTTCTAGGATGACTCAGAGTTACAACAAAAAGTGCTATGCTCTTGAGAAACCACCACAGTGTAACTCTTTTTCACTGCCTGATTTATTACACCTTACCTGCCTGGTCCATGCACACAGATCCTTCGAAAATTAAAAGGAAGGGACATGTGATTTTGGAGCCACTAAGAGCCTGGTATGGAAATGTGTTTTAGAGATAGATTGTTCACCCAAGCTTGAGAAGCATTGCTACTTTTACTGTTGAGGAAAACCAAACATTTAGTAACAGCTTGAAGTTCCCAATTTCTCTCTGAAGAAGTTATCAGCAG
>NW_008237239.1:13766774-13782535 GCF_000691975.1 Corvus brachyrhynchos | reverse complement strand
AGCAGGAATTTTTTTTGTTTATACTGAAAAACAATAAAAGATGCCTGCCCCAGACCCTGGCTGTGAGAGTACATTATGGAAAATGCATTAACATTCCAGCAACATTAATCATCTTAACAGGAAGTCAGACAGACAGACACCAGGGACTCTCCTTGTTGGAGCTCCTGTGTTGGGAAAGCACTCCAACTGTTCTCCAAAGATCCTTTTGAACAGTAGTCTTTTGCATCACAGCCACAAGATATAAACTATTTCAAATTATCTGCAAAGCCAGAATCTCTCACAGAAAATTCCCTCCCTATCACTGTCAGGGCAGACAAACATGGTGCCCCTATCAACCACCAGACAGTGGGCAGCTCCTGTGCCAGGACAACCCCAGAGCACGTAGAGCTCTTTGCATGTGACTGACATCTACTTCATCCAGGTGGTTAGAGAGCAGGGGAGAGCCTGGCCTTCTGCTCCCACCTCCAGCCTGCACACTGACCAGCTCAGCACCACGCCCAGCTCCTGATGGCACCACAGGGAATGGGGGGCACTGGGCACCTCCAGCACTGACCCAGCGCCTGACATCCCTGAGGTGTCCACAAACACATCCATCAGCGTGTTTCACTGGAGCAGCAGTCATATAATACCAGCCCAACAGCTCAAGTGTCAACATAAAAATCATTTCTCTATCTTGTGGGTACCCTGGGGCTCTTAAATATAGGACAGCAGAATTTATTTTGGAAAAGACCTTTAAGATCATCAAGTCCAGCTGTTAACGCAGCACTTCCAAGTCCGCTAGTAAACCATGTCCCCAGGTGCCACATCTACAAGTCTTTTAAATACCTCCAGCAAGGGTGACTCCCCCACTTCTCTAAGCTGCCTGTTCCAACATTCAAAAACCCTTTCAGTGAAGAAATTTTTCCTAATATCCAATCTAAACCTCTCCTGGTGCAACTTGAGGCCATTTATTCTTATCTGCACCAGTGCAGCTGGGAAAATAAACATGAGAGAATGGCCCATGAGAAGCAGTCTCACTACAGCAATCCATACAGCAAGATACGTCCCAGCTCTGCCAAATGGCATTCAGACTGTTAAGCCTTTGGAGATAATCCTGTATTTCCAATGAACTGCAAGAACAGGGTGAACAGAGTATTTGTGTCCCTTAAGACCTCAGACAGTACCAACAGTTCATAGCTTTTAGAAACCTTAGGAGGGGAATGAGGTGGAAATAACTTGGGTCCTGGGAATAACTCTGCTTTGAGTGCTCTCTCCTCTCTGCTGGCTGCACAACAACCTCAGGGGCTATGCACAGGACAAAGGTGATGCTGGATGCCAGAAGGCAGACTCACACAGCTGCTGAAAGACACGGGGCAGTTTCACATGCTGGGGAAAGACCATCACAGCCATGAGCTGGCTGGCAGGTTCAGAGCACCGTGCTCAGGAACATCCCTGCATCTCTCCTCCCAGCCTAAGTGAAGGGATAGGGAGAGCTCAGTGTTGTCTCCTTCTACCTAGGCAGATTTGGTAGTCTTGGTGACTCTCCTCTCATCTCAGCTACTGCCAGAATAAATGTCAGTGCTGGAAGCAAAAGGCCTTGTTCCCTTTCCTCAGACCAGAGGGAGGTGATAGCAGCCAGAGCCTGGGACAAGAACAGAGCTGGGTGATGTTGGGATGGATGGTGGTGAAGGTGGAGCTCCCACTGCTCCCTAACAAGGGGTTGGCTTGGGAGAGGTTGCATTTTTTGAGGAACTGAAGACACTTACATGTTTGGGAAATTTTATTTACAAACACCAAACCATTCACTGAGAATGTCATACTGAGCTTTCCCTTCAGAAGAGTGGAAATGTTTGTTTTTATCTGGGGAATACTGAAAAATAAATGTGCCTCAAGTTTCAAAATGGGCAGTTTAGTTTCAAAACAACAGCCTATAGGAGGCTTAGCTTCAAACTGCTATGTGACTTCTCTGCCTCATGGTTTTTTTTTTTTCCCAAAACCAAAAAAAATCCCAGTGTCTCATTATCACTCCAAAGGAAAACATGGGCATTGATATGTTTCATGGCAGCCACAACCAATTCCTCATCCCTGCTAGTATAACTTTTCCTTCTACATTGATTCAGATACTGGAAAATGATAGTTGGAAGAGAGGGCAAAAGGCCAAGGCTCATGCAATCCAGTTATAACCCTGCTGAAATGACTTCCAGGAACTCTGCAAGGACTAGCCTGATCAAGCCTTGTAGTGGCAAGAGGGGGAAAAAAATAACCTCCAGAGGAAAAGAAAAATAATAACCAGCTTGTACCTTTCCCAGGATGACAGACTGTGTCCCAGCAAAGTTATGGAGCAGTATGTCCTGAACATCTGCAGTGTGCATACAAAAGCCGGGGAGCTGGGATCAGGCTGCAGAATTGAGCAACCAAACCCTGTGTATCAAATTTTCTTACAGGAGGATGAGAACACTCCAAGATTTTAAGCAGTACTCAGCCACTGCAAAATGCAGAGCTTGGATTTGTTAGCCCTGCCCTCCATAGGGTGGAATGGCTGCTGAGATTCCCTCAGCCCACTGGTAGGTAGGCAAGGACCACCAAATTAACTTACCAATCTCCAAAGGACTGGTAAGGGGCACAGAGTTCAGTTGGCACCTTCCTGGTCCACAGTGGGACTTGCAAAGGAAAAGTCTTTGCTGCAATTGCTCAGCTGTGTCTCTTCCAGGTCCATGGCACTTTTTTCTGTCCTATGGTCTTCAGTCATGTTTTATTTTAATGAGTGCTTTTTAATGAGTGGGAATGATGTGTTTTTCCCCATTAGATGAGTAAAATTTGGAATATATATATCTGCTTAAAATAGTCCACAGGGAGAAAAAATACCTCATGAAATCATACTTCCTTCCCTGATTCAAAAAAATCTCACTGTACTGGGTAATGCTGTGGCAGTGGCTGTTTTGCTCCACTACCTTCACTATTCCTCCCACAAAGTTACAGTGCTTTCCTTGGTCTCTGTTTCACTCATTTTCCATCTGCCACACTTGTTCAGGCGTACTTTGGGATCCCTTATGTTACTGGGTCTGTACTAACTAGCAGCCCTGAGGCTCTGAGATGAAGAACCATAAAAAGAAGTCTCCTTTAGGAGAATCTTGAGGAAAAGGCTAGGAAGTCTCCCACATCCTCATCAGAGGCACAGCTGGAAAGGAACAGTTTTCTAGTTCACTTTTGACAAAGACACCATGCTCCTGCATGTAAGTGCTCATAAGTATGGTTATCTTTTCATCTTACACCATTGAACACTTAGATAAACTTCAAAACAATCACTAGTGTTCTTTAGGGGATGCCTGTGGAGCTGTGATGCAGGAAACAGGTGTTGAGCCTAGTTAAAGTTCCATGTATGAAGGAGACACTGTGTGAAAGTTTCTGACTCATACAGGCAAGTCTAGTTGTTTTGCTGTGCCAGCTGCTACACAAGGGCTCTCTGCTGCTCTTCACATTACTGAGGTATGGACACAATCCATGGAGTGAAGTCCAGCCCAATCCACACAAAAAGTCATCTAAGACTTCATGAAATGTGATGAACTCCAAACTCTGGGGATCTAATGCCTTCACTAGCTTAATTTTCTCAGGAGAGTTGGCAGAAGCTTTTATCAATGAAGAAAGAGCAGAAGACAGCACCCTTGAAGAGACAGCAAACCTGCAAATATAGTAACAGATGAATAATAAAAATCAAGAAAATGTGATAACAGCTGCAAAAACACTCCTGGCACAGACTAAAGTAGCTTCACTAGCTTCCCTACAACGTCTTCATTGCAGGAAACCAGCATTTCAGACATCTATCAATGTGCTTCCATTGTGGGATTTCACAATTTTCATTTTACCCTTGCATGGATCTTTAGCCAAGAAAATGAAGTTTTGGGGTTTAATCTCAACTCATTTCATATCTATTCACGCAGAGGAATGTAAGCAGTCAGAGGCTACAGTGAAACTAAACTACTACAGTTGGCTTCAGACAGTTTCCACATAGCAAAATCAAGCACACTCTGGTTCTGCAGAAATCAGAGCAGACTACCTTACCAATGGCCACCAGCTTATCTTTGTGTTTCTTGAAGAGCAGGACAGATTCCATGGCCTGTAATAAACCAGCTGAGCCATGGCAAACAAAGCCACAATACAAAACTGCATTACTGTACAACTTGAAAAGCAGACCGTGAAAATGACAGTCCAGGACAGAGGCTACCAGCCTCCTGTGTTGCTGACAGCATCTAAATAACCTAATTACTCAGCCCTTTGAGAACAAAATTAAAAGATGGACTCAAAGAGGGTTGGAGGGATGTTAGTCCAGGTAACTCTGCTAGTGAGCAGAGAAAGAAAGGCCCCATTCTTCATCATTTGGCTGAACTGAGCCTGATCTTGTTAAGTGCTGGGAAACCTCTGAGCAACCTTTCAATAGGTCTCTGGAAGCCTGGTCCTGAGGGGTGTCCTTTCCAGAGGAAAGGCAATTGTCACTGCTAGGGAACAGGTCTTGTTGAACCAACCTTCCAGACCAGTCCCACAAATCACTGCCTTTTCAGCCAAGCCCTTCATCACTTTGGGCTACTGTGCTGGTTTGGGCTGGGGTAGAGTTAACTTCCTTCAAAGTGGCTGGTACGGGGCCGTGTTTGGGATTTGCTTTCTGCACAGAACTGTAAATAAATCAAATACCATGACTCTGTGTGTGGATTGGCCTCTTGCACACCGGGTGAAAGGAAAGAAAGTGAAAGAGCCTACTTTGGAACAGCGACAGCAGCCTCCACGTGCTGATCAAGAAACACCATCTGTGAATAAGCATCACACGTGTGGACTGTCAATGGATGTGCTGCACTCACCAGGAGCACAGGAGGGATTATTTTGGACAGTGCTGATATCTGCTTGTGCACATTACACACCACATTAGCCCGCTGCACGTGCACTCACCATTGCTTCAACTCAGCACAGAGGTCCTGTGTAGTACAGAGCTGAGTTTCCACCCTCACTTTTCCAGGCAGGAATAATGACCCCTAGAGAAATGGGAAGTTATCTGGTGATGTTGTGATTGAAACTCCCCATGTGGTGCTCCATTTAACTTGTTCCCAAAGCACTCCATTTGTTTGTTTCCTCACCCTTTGTTGTGTGTCCAGAAATGATCTGAGCACAAAAATGCTCTCTATATGTTTATAACAGTAAAGCCAGTGCCAATCAGCACTTCAAAGCTGCCCTCTCTAGGCAGTGCACTTAACAAAGACAGACCTTCCTGCTAGATAAACCCAGGCCCATTTCACAGGTTCACCAGGCTGAGCAGACCTGGGAGGCTCCAAGCAACAGGTCCAACTCGACCCAGGAGATGTATCCAACATACACACATTTCCATGGAATTCACTTAACATGGTCATGCCAACCCTTAGTCCACATCCACAACTCAGAGGTTTTGAAAATGGTCAACAAAATTTGGCAGAGGGACAGACCTCCAGGAGATACAAAGTCCCTAAGAGGTTTGTGGGAGTCTGTGGGAGTTTGTGGACATGTAGATGACACCGACTGTCTCCATTCCCTCCCAAGGCCCCCAAGAGGAGTCACACACCCAGCTGCTGAGTCTGGTGCCAGCAGCTATCCAAACATGATCTACCCAGACTAATCTTGCCTAAATGACGATCCAACAGGCTCAGGGAGGCACAGTGGAAGAGAGATGGGGAATTACAGGGAGGTCACAGGGACACAGAAGAAAGCCAAGGTACTGTGATGAGCAGAGGTGAAGGTACATGGAGGAGCTGGTGGTACCATGACAGAGATCAGAGAGACACACAAGGAGCTGGAAATGCAGCGCTAGGAGTGCTGGGCTGTACTGGGAGCGTCACAGGACATGGGTAGGAGATTGGGATTGCTGTGGTGAGATCTTAAATCCTTGGGGCAAAAAAGCATTATTGGTTGTGCTGCTTGTGGAACAACTTTTATTAATGTGGGATCATGTACTCCACGGTGTGATTGGGCACCGTCAAGGAACCAGCATCCATTTGCACTCTTTGGTGACAAAGCACAGAGCCCTGGCACAGCCAAAAGAGTGAATGCAAAGTCCATGGGGGAGCACTACACAAACCCAGTGTCCACACTGTCACAGAAATACAAAATACATGTGGGCACCTCACCTGGACTGTGGCGCTGCACTGCCCATCTGCTCTGCTCCGAATGGGATGAACCCCACCACACACAGGGATGGAGCCAGGATACCTTTGGGGGGCTGAGGAGGCAGGAACACGTCAGCTGCTATTCCCTGGCAGCCAGGGTGGCCCAGGTGCAGAAGTGCAGGCAGCCACGGGGACCTCGCAGCAGATGGAGAGGACAGCGGCCACGGGGAGGGCTCTGCTGCTCCTCAGCACGACGGGCTCGGTCGAGAAGGACTGAGCAGGGTGGGGAGCACATACAGCTCTCCCTGCACTGCAGGCAGGCTTTAACAGGCAGCCAGGCACAGCCTGTGTGCTCGCCCAGCCCGCCTGCCCGGTGGTATCTGGGCTATCAGGGGCTCGGCCACACTGCCGACACTGTCACTTTTCCATGTCTCACCCCCTGCACTTCCAAAACAGGGGGATGTGGCCCTGCTTCCCCACATGTCGGTGCTGCTTCGTGCTCATTCAGGCAGCGGTACTCGCCCTTGCAGTGGGCAGCTGAAGGTTTGCCCACAAGCCGTATTATCTCACCCAGACGCTGCAGACAAAATCCGTATCTTTTGATCCTTCCACTTTGGTAGGACATCAGATACGCTTCTCCAGACTCTTTGTCCTCAGTGCCATGCCTCAGAGGTGCTCCAGTGCCTCATCCTTTCTGCTTCCTCAGGGCAACCACACTCCCGTTCTCATCAGCAGACCTGAGCAGGGTAGTGGCTCTGATGTCCTGTGCTTCAGCCAAGCAGCATCTCCCCGATTCTCCCGTTCTCATCAGCAGACCTGAGCAGGGTAGTGGCTCCGATGTCCTGTGCTTCAGCCAAGCAGCATCTCTCCGAGCACAGCACCAAGCATTTGGGGACATGGGTATCAGCTCCTGCCCCAGGGTTCATCAGGACCATGATCCTCGCTAGTGTTTCTCATTGTTTTGTCATTCACAGTAGCTCAAAAACTCGGCAGCCGGTGGAGAAGGCACTTGGCCCTCACTGCATGGTGGGGCCATCAGGCAGTGCACTGTTACGTCCATGCCCCAAGAGATTCACACTGATAAAAAAGCCAGCCCCAGTAGGGAAAATGAACAGATGGATAAACCACCTGCTGAAGAGGAAAATGTTGAGACAACTGGGTGCTATGGCAATTCATATCCTTTCTTTGATCTCAGTGGTATCTTTGTACCGCATATAGAAAGCAAGGAGAACAATAAAGCTTTATGCTAAGCCAGTGACTTTCTCAAATCCACTTTCCTGCTCCATAATGGGAACAGAAGATCGAACCCCAGTCTGCCTTAATGAAAAAACAAACAAAAGCAGAACTTCATAAGTGATGAAAGTTGCATTTCCAGGCAATTATTTATTTGCTTTGGCCTTTAAAGAGCCTATCTATGCATTGCATAGGAGTCTGTTGGAAGCACCTCCAGTAAAAGCCTTTAGTCAATTTGCCTAAACTCTTATCATGATAAACATCAGGAATAAACAGCATTTCACCCCCTTGACCTCATCACCATCTCCTCACTTGCTCCCATGTCAGAGTCTGGAAAAACTCAGAGCACTTTGTCCCAGAGTTCAGGAGATTCAGGCCCTGTTAATCTATGGCTAAAAACAAATTTCAGAAGAAAGACCCTGGGAGGGTGATCCAGCTGCAGGCCCCCAAAGACTGTTTAAGTGAGCACAGATTGAGCCCTTTCTTGGCTTTTTTGTCCCCTTTGTACATCCTGCAAGGTAAAGCGACATGGGGAGTCCTGCAAAGTGCAACCAGATCTGTTGTTTGTAGCATCCCAAGGAAAGCTGGTGGCTGAAGGTATCAGATGGAGCTTGGGACCTACCTCTTTCCACACTGCTGCAATCTGTGCCGTTCCTCTCTCTGAGACGGAGGTCACCTGGGCTCTATGTGACCCCCCCAAAATTGATGGCGTGGCTGAAAAGAAAACTTGGGATGCCACTAACTTTCCCAAAAGCTAAATTTGCACTGTGTCCTTCCTCCAGTACATCCCTGGCCACTTCAGTGTCCTGTGCTGCCTAGGGGAAGGCATGGTTTATCCAGACACCTGAGAGGCTGCAACAGGGTTCAGCACACACACTGATGTTGCTAAGGCCAGCCTTTGTGGGGATGGAGAGCTTCGCACTGTGCAGCCACACAGCCCCCCCAAAGCCATCCTGCCTTCCCCAGCCCCTCTAGGCCAGGTGTTAGCCTGGCAATGCAGGCAGAAATCCAAGCTCTCTGTTAAATTCCCCTTTTGAGGTAAAGTTACAGAATGACTGCTGAGGATCAGCATAGTTTTCCTGTTCAGAAACCAGACTTCCTCCTCACGGCACAATACTATCACCAGTCCTAAGTGAGCACCTTAAAAAGTTGGGTTTCTTGTGCAGAGCAACAACTTTATTTCCAGTGCCTGCTGCCCGCCCCCAGCACTGACTGCAGGGACTGGGGCACAGCCAAACCACCAGCTCTGGGAAAAGGGTGCTGCTTCTGACCCTTGTAATGTGTCAGGGATGCCAAGGCAGGGTGGGAATGACACTGCATTTTCCTTTTCTGGAACTCCAGGTCACCTACTCCATGACTTAGCTCCGGCGCCGCAGGTCTAAGGAGAGGACAAAGCTGGTTTGTTTTGCCATGGGCCCCCTGCCAGACTCGCCCTGCCCATGGCTGCTGCAATGTCAGCTCTCCCTGGCCCAGGGGGAAGCAACTCCGTGCTTCTTCGCCAGCCTCAACCACACTGCTGCAGCACCACAAGCAGCTCCAGGCCTGCTGCTGCAGGGAACTGGGACACGGGCTGTCCTAGAGCCCCCACGGCCCACGAGGGGCTGCCCACCCTCAACAGTGCCTGCCCACAGGGGAGTTGCAGGATGTGTGTCTACAGGCTTCTGCAGCAGCAAAAGGGATTCAAACGCTCAGGAACCATCCTACCACGAGGCTAAAGCTGAACCACAGCAATGCCA
The DNA here is from genome assembly GCF_000691975.1 of Corvus brachyrhynchos. Taxonomy (NCBI): domain Eukaryota; kingdom Metazoa; phylum Chordata; class Aves; order Passeriformes; family Corvidae; genus Corvus; species Corvus brachyrhynchos. The sequence goes on along the minus strand of NW_008237239.1, from coordinate 13,773,465 downwards.
CCCCCCTGCAGAGACAGGGATTTTGAGGAGACTGCTTAATATCCTCCCTTTTTGCAAATCCGGTGTTTTCATCCAATGTTAAGAATTCCACAGGGAAAAATAATTAGGTCAAAACTCTGCAAACACTTGGATGCTGCCTGACTTCTTACCTGGAGCGTATCCGTACATAATGGCATTCCCGAGCAATACCGGGAGCCTTCCCAACACACAGGCAGCAGGAAGCACATGCAAGGCTGCCTCATATCACGTGTTCAGCATCTCCAGTGATACGATTAATAATCATTAAGTGAATCACACCAATAGTCTGACGACTACTACACACCTGTTCGCTAGCACCATCTGGAGGCAAATCCTGTCCTTTGCCCAATTTAGTGGAAACGGTGCCTGTAGATCCAGGAAAAGGAAGGGCTCTAACTCCTCTGGATCACTCTCAGCAAACATCAGGTGTTTGCTGCTCTAAATACACGTTGTAATAGAGACAAACCATGCAAGTTTGGTTGTTTGCTCCATGCCAAAAACTGTTTAGGAACACATATTTAAACTGAGTAAGCTATCTCTAGTCAAAAGGCAGAACAGAGCTCTGACAAGCAAAAACACCCCCTGACAATGTGGCTTTAAGAAACTGAGGAAGACAACATGGAGGAAAACAAAACTTTAAGATGGGGCATCACTTACATTGCAAGCTTTTGCCCCTTGCCCTCCCTGAGGTGGTCATGGACTAAGTTAACACCTGTGTATTTTCCTCACTGACTTTGTAAAACTGCCCATAAAGAGAGAAAACCTCCACTTCCTTAATGGCCCTCAGAACAGCTGGGTGTCATGTAAAACCCTCCTCATTCAATTGCTGGTTTATAATCAAGTTTTGATCAGCATTTCACAAGCCCACATCCACACAGGTGCTGTAAGGGAGCACAAGATTCAGTTTTCAGGACAGTGACTAACACTCCAAGATAGGACAAAACTGAGCTTGTCTCCCTTTCACATCCTGTATCTCCTCATACTGAGCAGTCAGAAGAGCGAGTCCTTGAACTTAAGACCAAACCCAGTTTTTTTCCTTTGAACACAATTCAAAAAATAAAATATTTTAAAATTTCAAGAAAATCCTTCTCAAAATAGCCAAGGTCTTAGCAACTGTCACTTTATAAAAGGGAAAAGGAGAGGAGTAGAAGGGCTGTTAATTCTTTCCTTCCAACTGTATTGTATTTGTATTTCCAACTGTATCTACACCACTCGGAGTCCAGTCAGCACAACACAGAATGTCCATCCAGCTGGGTTCTTCCAATGGCTCAGAAAGGGATGCGCACTCTGCAAGCTGTAACAGGAGCTTTCTTGTCATGACTGGGTCCACAGCTTGTGGCTTTCAGTCAGCAGAAATAAGGAATGAAGTGGACATCAAGCAATGCACAGTAGCCATCTCCCAGACTAGGAGCAGCTGGCAAGCAGTCTGAGAAACGAAACTGACAATTTTATGGTCCTCTTCTTTGCAAAGTTTTTGTTCAGAGACATGATGCAAATGAACAATGTGTCTTTATCACATTCAAGAGATGGTGCACACCAAAGGCCTTTGAGAAATTCCCTATTTTCATCCTATCCAGCTATATAACACTGCTTGCTTCCAAAAGCAAAACTCCACTTTAACACAAGATGCACGTTGCTTTTATTAATTACACCACAAGTAATACTTTTCGCAACATCATATATTTCAGTTTCTGAATCTATATCCGAAGAAAGTGCTGAAGTTTGGGGAATACTTTCAGTGCATTCTCTGTAGTCACTTCTATAACTTCTCCAACTGGAATTCCTTTAATTTTGGCAATGTATTCAGCAGCAATGTAAATATTTTTGGGTTCATTTCTCACCTAAAAAACAAACAAACCAGCCAGTTACAGATCGTAGAGATCATAAGTGTTTAAGATTCAGTACTTCCTGACACAACTTCAGTCACATTGTGGCATGTGTGGCAGAAAAATGACACGTATCCATTCCTCTTGGATTATGTTTCCTCTGTAGCCTCTTTCCTCTCTTGTATCCATGCTTACACTACTTCACTCTCCTGTGCCAGCAGCTGACCTCCACAAGGTGTGGGTTTGGATACAAATGCACAGAAGTCCCTCCCTCCCATCATTTACCTGTTTTTCAGGCCCCAGAGCAGGAGAGTCAGTTTCCAAGCACATGTTTTCCAGAGGCAGCTGTTTCACAAGCTTCTGCTTCTTGAAGAAAACAAGACAGCCATTAAATACTTTATGCACTTTAACCTGTGGGAAAAAAACATGAAGGGAGGATATCCCCTGCATTTAAAGGCAACGTCAAAACACTTTGGTGCCACTGTCTACATTGTATCAACAATTTCGGAATGGAAGCAAAACCACCAGGAGCTGCTCAAGAAGCCCCTTCAAATTAGGGTTCTCCTGTTTTCTAAATATCTGAAGTACTATTATCTCAACACTGAATTCATTGTTATTTATTAAATCCTACAGTTATATTGCACAAAACACCCCATGTTTAGTTGCCAACGCAATTCTAATTTGCTGGGTTTTGTGCATATAATATTTGTGTATCTTTTCCTTATCTCTGCTTTTACTTCTCAACCCCAGTGTGCTTTCCTGAATTCCTAATCTCATCCCCATTTATATCCATCCCTCATACATCCTCCACTTGAATCGAGCCTTTTTCCCTCTTACATTTCCTGAGCTTATCACAGAAACCAGTCCTATCAGAGAAACTACTCCCTTCTCTACATGTCATGTCCCTACTGTAAAACAATACAGTGACAGAAGCTTCCAAAGAAGAGTTCACCGGAAACCACAATCAAATGAGAAAAACCCCTCCTTGTTTCTCAGGAATAGCTGAACTGGTTTAGCCAGAATTCCCCCTCCGAAGTCCAGCTGAGGCAAAAGCCCCAGGCAGAAATTCAGCCAAAGTAAAAATGTGCAATGCACAGAGAAGGAGCAGAGCCCAGCCAAAACCAGGACAAAATGTTACCTGCTCACTCCTTATAATGGAAGGAGGAATGGAGAAGTAGTACCCAGCTTTCACCCCTTCCATGGCTACAGACGGCTTCCCATCAAAGGCATGGAGCAACACCTTGGTAGCACCTTGGAGAAACGAAGCAAAGTAAATCATTAGCAAGGAACAGTAGGGCTGTGTCAGCTTCCAATGAGACCTTGGTCCCGCACAGAATGAGCACAGAATCTCTGCACTATTGCTCCCGAATTTAACACACACAAACTGATGAGAGGACATGGCACAACTGGAGAAATCCTGTTGGCAAAAGCCATAGCAGAGGAAATGCATTAAAAGCATACCTTGTTCCTTCAAGACATTAATGGTTGGTCTTCCAGCTGAGCGGGAATGAACATTTCTGCACAGCAAGGAGAGGCCCCGGCATTAGGAAATTTAGCCAAATACTTTTTTTTGCAAACACAAACTAACAGTATCTTGGGATGAAAATAACTAATCTGTATTACACCTTTTATCAAGAAAAAACCCCCTGAGATATATATATGAAAAATTTCAGCTACAGTGAAGATATAGGAATAACACAGCAAGACCAGGGCACATACAATGACTGTACAGAACTGCAAACATAAGGAAAATTCTATAATTAAATCACAAACTGGAGACTGACAGGACACTAATGCCAGTTTAATCCACCTAAGAAAAGTTCTGTGGGCACTTAGTAACCATAAACCCTGGGAAGTATTTCCACATGTTACTGAGATCTGGCAAATTCTCCTTCTAGTATAAACAAAACCTACAAAGGCAAATCCAGTCTTCTTGCCAGCTCAATCTGCTTGATCAAAACCTGTCTTTGTTCTTCCTTCTGTTCATCGGTGCTGGCAAATCTGGGAGTGAAATCTAGTCCAACCTACAGTGCAAGAAGAGAAGGGAAAAAGTTTTACAGACCTAACACTTAACAAAACCATAATTAGACATATAAAGGCATAAGTTCCTTCAAAACTGCAAAGCATTTCAAAATATATATACCAATTAAAATGAGCTCAGCTGCAGCTTAACTCAAAAAAAAAATCCATTCTCAACCATAAGCTTTTAAACTATGAAAGCATTTGTGGGCAGACAGCTACTAGCAAGGGTATTTAACATTTTAGTCTGTAACTGGTTTTCTGTGGGGTTATATTCTATTGAATACTATGTCAGATTAAGTCTCAAATATGGATCTTCAGTATAAGTAAAATTTCTGACCTGAACCCATAGCTTTAGTCCAATCTCTAGCAAAAATCTCCCATTAATTCTATACTTTTTTGATCTAAACATGTTCAGGCAAAATTTAAAGTTTGTCAAAGCAATCTCATTCACAGTTACACAAAGAGAAGTCCTTCATATACAGTACAACGTGACAAATTTAGCTACAAAGCTCTGCCAAAACCTGCTTTTACTGCAGCCAGTGCAGAACCAGACATAAGTCCCTGTGGTACCAACACACAAATAGAGGCAGACTCCATCCTAAAGCCTCAATTCATTTATAAACAAATGTAAGACAGGAGACAACAGATGGATACAGATAGATGAAGGATTAAAAAAAAAAATTGTACAAGTCAGTGTGGTGTACTGAAATCACAGCTTAGCCTAACTTTGTCAGAGAAGAAGGCAAGAAGGACCTGCCTTTGGGTATAACACGAGATAGCATAAGTATGTAATCTTCCTATGACTCTACCAGCATAAATTCCATCTATTTTCTAATAATGATAACAAAGGAAAAGAGGGAATCAGGCAAATCTGTAAGGGAAAGCACATTAAGAGAACTACCAATCAGACTCAGTGCTTATTCAGGCTGACAGCAATTCTTATCACATACAGAAAAACAAGCATTGACTCAGTTTTTGTAATTCCAGTGACAGCTGCTGCTGGAGAGATTTAAACAAGGTATGGAGACCTACTCACTTCTCCGATCCCCACCAATTTGTCTTTGTAAAGTTCTATAAGAGGCAGTGCAGCATCCAGATCCTGCAAGAATGAAAGATGCAACTCTTACTGCCCTTACAAGAGGAAAGGGTTATGAACCCAGCGTTATGATTAAATTGGAGTTTCCTTCACTGTTCTGAAATTCTGTGCTTTAGAACTTGCCATTACTGTGAACTGTGCAGTCAGATTTTAGAAACCTGAAGGAGTTACCTTCTTTATTTAATAACTCTTTCATTATATATATATCTATATCTATCTCATTACATTTATATGTATATATATCCCCTATTCTAAATACTGCTACTTATAAGCTAACTTTTCACAGTAGCAGCAGAAAACAAGGCCCATAAATAGCTTGGTAACATTAAATAGCTGCAGACGGCTCCCTGAGATTTTCAGGATAAGGCCACAAACAGTTGCCTTCCAGTTCCCATGTTAACAAAGGGACATCTGCATATGCTCTTTGCTGTAAGCAAAGCACACTTGGGATTTTTAAAACCGATTCACTGCAGTAATACAGCCAGATGACTCCAGTGAACAATTCTGCTTTAAGGATTAACATGGACAAATGGATGTGCTGAGAGAGCCTGGGATTTGGTCCACTGGGTCTCCTGCATTACAGAGCACAGAGAAGCCACTGGGCAGACCTGAAGGTAAATCAGGCAGACAGGAGTGATGTCTGTATAACTTAGGTCAAAGTAACAAAGTGCTTATATAGCTTGGCTTATAAGATATCTATGTAAACTTAATATCAATATAACCCAAATCATGACCTTTTATCAATATAACCTGAAGCATAGCCATCTATACTTATATAGCCTGAATCACAGCTTTTACTTATGTAGCCTGATTCGTAACTTCTATACCTATAACCTGATGCTTATATAACCTGAATCACAAATTTTGATACCCATATAATCTAATATGAATACTTTTTATACAATGTAATGGCTAGTATATAGTTAACTAGTTGCTTATATGCAGAATAGAGAAAAAGAGAAAGAAGAAAAAAACCAAAACTTACCAGGTGTACAGTTTCAGAAATAGGTAAGTGTAGTACTAATGAGAAATTGGGAAGCCAAAGCCAATTAGCCACCAAACAAAGAATTTAGGCCGGTTAAGACCAGATGGACTGAAGAGCATCCTAACTGCGCATGCCCCAAAGACAAAGTTGAAAAGTTCAAGTGCAAAGAAGACTTTAGAAGCCTTCATCAAAGACCCCCAAACGGGGGAAGTGCATATGCAGTGCAAAGAATTATCTAATAACCATGAGATCATGCTATGTAAATTAGTTCCACTGCATACGTGATGATGCTGTAAAGACATAGCAACATTAAGCAAAACTTAGTGTGTAAGTATACCACAGCACTTGACAAGGGTGGGTGAGTTAGGAGGAAAAATCCCCCTCACCACCAGCGCTGCAATAAACAAATACCTGCTCTATAGCCATCGGTCTATGGGGATTTATTTCCAGCCTATCTTTCGGGAATCAGGAGCATCCTGTTGTCTGTCCTGAAAAGTCCCAGCAGTATTTTAGAGGCCGTGCTTTACCTTCAAAGTAACACTGCGCTGCTCCTCTGGAGAAACCTCTTGAACGGGGTGAACTCCCAGGCATGGCAAGACAAACCCTGGGAATCTAGGCACAGAATAGATAGTGAGAGTGTGAAAGACCACAAGAGAACCCAAGTTTAACACCACGAGCCCACAGAGAGCCCAGGTTTAAAGACAAGAAGGGCCGGCCTGACTGAGGAAGGCAGCGCGTCCCTCG
>NW_008237239.1:13753248-13766102 GCF_000691975.1 Corvus brachyrhynchos | reverse complement strand
CCGGCGGGTGAGGGGGCGGCGGGCCCGGGGGTGGCCCCCGGGCAGGGCGAGGAGGCGGGAGGGGCCCTTCCCGCCGGAGGGATGGATGGATTCTTGGATGAATGGATTGTCAGCCTGTCCCGTGTCCTGCAGAACTTCGAGACAGCGGTGCGGGAGAACGTTACCATTAACGGGCAGCCCCGGGAGGAGGCCGCCGATGACTCCCGGCTGCAGAGCGGTAGGCGGCGGTTTCCATTCGTTTCCTGCTGGGTGGGTTTGTTTTGGTTTGGTTTGTTTTTGCCCAGAGGTAAAACGGGGCCGATTGAAAGGGGAGGTTCTGACTGGATGTAAGGAAGTGAAAACTCATTGTTAGGATAAGAGAGCGTTGGAAAAGACTGCCCAGAGAGCTTGTCTCCAGCACTGGAGGCTTCCAAAAACAAACTGGACGAAGTGTTCTGAGCAACCTGTTTTGAAATGGGCGTGTACCCTGCTGTGAGCAGGAGGCTCTGGAGGGCCCTTCCAGCGTGAGTGTTGGGGGCAGTGACCAAGATATCTTCTATCAAAAGATCCTAGGAGACTGTGTCTTGCTGCTATTTAATATATGAAGCGTTGAAAATTATTGCTGTATAAATATATGTAATAGAAGCAATGTATTTATAATTACTGCCTTTGGAATAATAGTAGTGGAGATTCTTGGTCATCTGGTGTCCAGAGAAAGTTTCAGTGCAGTTCATTCGCTCACGTGCGTTGGCATTAGGTGCTCTTTGCCTGCAGCTTGATGCTTTTTACAGTTACACAAAGCTGAAAGTACAGGTACACTGAGCTAACTGTGGAGCTGTTGAACTGAAAACACTGAACTGCTTTTTGGTCAGGAAGCTCTGAGCAAATGTGGGCTCTGAGCAGTATGATCTAGTTAAAGGTGTACCTGCTCATTGCAGGGGGCTTGGATGAGATCACCTTTAAAGGCCCCTTTCAACCCAGACTATTATCTGATTCTGTGAAGTTTCTGCAGTTGTAGTTCTAGAAGTTGTAGTTCTACAGCTACTTTGACTACAAGGTGAAAAATGCACTGCTCATGATGCAAAATGCAAAACTGAGACACTGTCATCTGCCCACAGCTGGCATAAAGCTGGTATAAGGACTGTATTGTGCTTTTTAATTTGATACAGATTTACTTGTGCCTATCTCTGATCCAGTTTGAGTGACTAAGAGATCTGGCATTTTGTGCCTTCCATGTTTATGTTGACCAGTGGCTTAGGTCTTTCCTGTCTGTACTTAAATGATGTCATGGTGATCTTAAAACAAACAACCAAACCAAACCCACAAACTTTTAAAACCTTGGCTGTGCCTTTCTGAGTTTTGCAATCACTTGATTCTGCATGGAGTGACCCAGAGAGGGTGCTCAAAATCCATTCTTTATTGCTAGATTGGAAACATTGCATGGCTTGCAAGTTGTACTCAACACACTAGTGGGAACAGTGAATTTAAGTGTTAAACTGCTTATTTGTGCTCTGTGTGAGGTAAAATCAGTTAGGCTTCCAATTACTGTTTGTACAGTTGGAGTTTGTTTAATGCTTGTAAATCACACAGATAAACCATTTTTCATTGCTTTGCTTCTGTTGAAAAATACATTACCTCAAAAGACAGCCATTGCTTCGTAAGACTTTCTTCACAGATTCAGAGTTCATAGGGAAATACGTATTTTTTTTCCCCCAGAGGGTGGTTCTCTGCCTCCGTCCCCACCAGATCATTTACTTCAAAATAACTGGCCAACATCAAGTTATGCTCCAGTTTCTATACAGCCTTAGCAAGGAGATTCAAGACATACATTTATCTTTATGTTGATAATCATGCATGACATTTTTATTTGAAATCTAAAGCTGCTTTTTCCTGATAAGTTTGTCTCAAAAAAAAAAAAAAAAGGTCTGAGAATTCCACAGTAACTTTGTGTGTTTGTCACTTTCAGGTTCCAGCATTAAAATTCTGGAGGATCAGTTTGATGAATTAATAGTAGAGACAGCAACTAGGCGTAAACAGTGGCCTAAAAAGATCCTAGTGCATGCTATCCAAACCATGAAAGCAGAGCAAGAGATGTTGGTGAGTAACCTAAGACTTTCAGAAAACCTTTGCACGTTGCAGCTGCTGACCATGTATAACTTGAAGAAATTAATCATAAGCTCCTTCCCATGGTTGCTTTTGATTCTTTATAGTAAAATTAAATAGCTTTTTTTCGTTAACTGGTTGTGCAGTAGGCTAAGGGTTGCTACAAAGCATTGTGTCTATGCCTGAATTGGGTCTGTGGCACAGAGAAACTTGAGCAGATTGCTTCAACCTGGTGACTCATGATTTACAAACCAGTAGGCATCTATTTATCTTGTCACATCTGAGTTCCTGAAGTCCTTGCCCAAGGGCTGGTTGAGGTACTAAATGCTACACTACATACAGATAGATAGTATCGTGTAGTGTATGACTTAAAAGAAATGTCAGTGGCTTCCTATGCAGTTTTTTGGAGCTAGTAATTGTGTCAAGTAATGTCTTTCAGTAAAGCATGAAAAAAAAGGCAGTGTGGATTAGTGAATCAGTGCAGTAAATTCTGTGGGATTTTTGACACACAGTGTCAAGTAATTACTGGCATTAAACAACCCAGTCATGTCCTTGGTTGCCAGAGATCTTCCCTGAAGTTATGTTAGGCCTCCCTTTTGCTTATCTCCTGATTAATTAGGATTCCCTTGGCAAAAAACAAGAGGCTGAGGCAGAGTCAAACACTGGCATAACTTGCCCAGTGAAACTGTGGAGTCTTCATCCTTGGAGAGATTCATGGAAATACTCAGAAGTTTACTGGATGAGGCTCTGAGCAACCTGCCCTAGCTGGCCCGACTTTCAGGAGGGTGTTCAAAGGTCCTTTCCAACTTCAGCTGTTCTATACTGAAGAAGACAGGGTTTTTTAGACAGTTGTGTAAAAGCCTGCATTGCATTTCTGAGGACTAAAATTGACAAATGTTAACTCTCTAGGTTAGCCAGGCAGGGATGATTTACAGTAAGGAAAAGTACTTGGGTACACATTTGTCTTACATCTGAGGTCTTCCCTAACATATGTTGCCTTTTTGCCTCTCTGTTTTGTCAGTGTATCAAGTACATAAAACAAACAAACAGAATCAACTAAAATAAAATACACTATTGCATAACACCAAGGTTTAACAAGACCTTTTAATCTTTCTGCTACCCAAGTCCCACTTGGATTAGTTATTTAGAATACCTCTCATGCTACCTTTTTTCTCTTGCTGATTCTTCAAAGTTTACACCACCACAACTAGATGATTATTTTAATTAAAATTGTCTGCAAAAGTTTAGTTTATCCCTGTAAGAATATGTAGAAATATATGAAAGAAATATAGAAAGCTTATTTTATCTCTGTAAATGGTCTCTTTTTTTCGTCTCTCAGCTACTTCTGCAAAGGTACCAGTGGTTTCTCTGCTTTTGGTTGAAGATTTCTTGTGTTCTTTCACAGCCATAGCTAATCCTGTAATGCATTCTGAGGCATAAAGAGCAGCCATGAAGATGTGATTTATCTGGAGAGCACCACTCATTTATTGTGGTGATCTCGCTGTAATTGCCAAAGCAAGAGATAGATCATCCTGTGGGTTTTCAGTCAATATGTTCTGTAGAGCTTGAGGCTAATGCAAGTAATGTTTGTTCTTCTGCTTGGAGCTGTTACTGCAAACTTGCTAAGAAGTTCTGTGAACTGTGAAAAAATTCTCTGACAAAACTACAGCGAGGAATGATTAGCTTTCCCCTACTTGCTTTTGCTTGAGGAAGGCTGGGGGACAGCTCCTGAAGTGGAGAACACTAACCTGCAGTTGATATAACTTGTGTTCCCATGGCATTGCCTTGTTTCCTTCTTCCCTGTTAGTTGCTTCTAATTCTACCTTCAATATAGCTGAGTATGGGTTGTGTCCATTTTCTATTAGTTTACTTCATGTCTCAGTTAACTGATGTCAGGTCACAAGATTCACAGTTTGTGAAGCAGTGTTCTTACTTCTGCATAAGTAATTGCAGGGCTAGAGTGTAGTTGTTTAAGTACTTTTCTTTTGCTTAGCTTTTTGTCTTAAACTCCCTTTGTTGGAGTTCGTGGCTCTGTGAAAGCATGCTGGTTCTGTGAATGGCTCCTGAGGAGCTAGAGCAGCTCTTTTTCCTCAGTCGTGCAGCAGGTGGCAATGCTTCTTCCAAAATGCCTGGATGTCAGTTCTCATGCTTTAATAATTAGATTTCTGCAAACTAAAGCAGATTCTGGAGATATGTTTACAGAGAATGTAACTGTGTTAACCAGAATACTGTTTTCAGTAACTAAGTATCTGTAAACTGTATCTCTAATACATTCTTGATCTAAATAATTTTACCACCATCTCCATTGTTCTGGCTGCTATATGTATATTAGATATCTATTAAACCAAGAGGGTATTCCATAATTTTTATTTCTTTCTTTTTTTTTTTTCTTTTGAATGTGCAGAAGCTCTACCAGCCTGTGGTAAAACCAGCAGAGATAAGACCTCAACCTTGTCAAGGTAAAGATTTTGTGGGGAGGGCAGCTGTACTGAGGAAACACTGCCTCGCTTACTGGCTAGCTGAAAATGTTTAAGAAATTTTCTTTCTTTAAGCTTGTTTAAAATTACTGGCTCTTTAAATAGAAAGCTAGAAGTTTGTTATAAGGGAATGTGCTGCTGCCTGAGTTTTGCTGTGTCCATTTCTCTTGTTCTGAGTGCTGTCTGCAGTTAGGCACTGTACTTAAAGGCAGAAGCTGGCCACTCTGTGTGTGTATTGGAGAGAAACTGTCATACAGCTACCCCCAGGAGGCTTCCTTAGTTCTTTCCTTCATCACTGGTGGAGGCCAGCTGGGGAACTGGATGGATCACTGACATTCTACTTTGTCTGTTCTTGTGTTCCTTTTACATGAGTACTAGAAATGCTTCAACCTCCCTTCCTTAGCAATCACTTCCTTCAGGGAATTGAAAGCTGTTGAGTAGGACTCAGTGATGGCAGTGTTGGCTCTCCTAGCCTGCCAAGTAGGACACAGATTTTGTCCTGCCCATGCCACTTGTAAGGGTTGATGAAGGAACAGAGCTGTAAACAACATTGTAGGTTTACTGCATGCTTTCGAAAGATGCCTTTGGAAAGACTCCTTGGAACAAGGTAGTGGATTTTGCTGTAGATGATTGAGGCTGGCCTTAAGAAATGGGAAGTTTTGTGTTGCCTGTTGTTAAGTATTGAAAAATGACAGACTTTAGCATGCAGTTCTAATTTGAAAAGTGAGAACCCTCACTATGAATTACTGCACAGGATGTAAAGCTGGTGTAACAAGCAGTGGTGCTCAGAGTTTGAGGAGCTGAGCTGAATCTTCCAGTTCTCACCCTGCAGATCTGACTTCATTCTAAGCATCATTTCCTCTTTGTAAATGGGAGGCATTGCTTCCAGCAGTGCCAGCCTGTGTGCAGCAAGGCAGCTAGTAGGAGCAGTACAGAGTGACGCTTCATAGCTGGGTTCCTTTTGGTTTCTAGTGTCCAAATCCGGGCTTTTCTGATGTCAGTGAGCTGCTCGCAAGTTAGTAGCAGCTTGCACTATAGTATGGTGGTTTTGGGTTTGGTAACAGCAAAGCTGTAGCAAAAATACCATGGAGTTTGTGCAGAATTTTAGTATTATGTAGTCTTTGGGAAGTTTATGTATCCCAGTTTAGCAAGTACAGTGGCTAGAAACCAAAAATGTTTAGATTACTCAATACCTTTCATTTCCTTGTTTCATTTCCCTATGTTTTGGAAAGCCTTGAACACTGAAGAATATAATGCCATCTATGTGAAGCTCAATTCCTGCAGGCAAATTTCATTTAACTGTGTGTCAGTCTTTCTGTATAATAATCTAAATAATTATTTCTACTTAACTTCTTCCTTGGTATTTCCTAAGGTCACCAATCTTCTCATCCCAATACTCTACTGTAGAAATGCTTCATTATGGGCATACCCTTCTTTTAGAGAATGCCCGTCCGTAGGGCTCTGTGATGTGTTTAAAGAGGCTGCTGCTGGACTGTTTATTCTTCAAACTGAATGATGGTGCATTTTAGGGTCCATGTTCATATAGGGATCATGTGTTCCTAAACCAGGTCTGACCAGCACACTGGACACATGGACAATTTAACAAACACCATCTTTTGGTGGCTACTACATTTCAGCAGGGAATCACTGTAGCCCTGTGCTAGAATGCAGTAACTGACTTTGGTTACCTACAGCAGCACTAATAAGATTGGCTTAAAACAGAATGCTGTATTTAACCCTGACAGGATTTAGGGATGGTTGCACTGCAGGCTCTGGTAAAACCCTACAGAAAACTAATATTAGTGGAGGTGACGCTCCTTACTTCCCAGAACCATGCTAGTCTGCTCATTTTAAGTTTTGTGGATGGAGAACATGCAAACCAGTTTCATAATAGCCTAGAGTTTAACTCTTGAATACAGAATACAGAATTAAAGTATTGATGATCTTGCCATATTGCTGCTACTGTCGAATGTATGCTGTATTCCCCCTGGTGTTCTGCACCTGCTGCCTGCTTCAGTGTTCCTGAAAGCTGGGCTTTTTTCTTTCCTTATTAGCACAGCAGAATTAATGCAGTTCATGTTACTTATGCTTGGCTCTTTTTGGTGTTAATGCTTGGTGAGTTAAGCCAGAAGAAAAAAACAGTAGCCTTTACTGTAAAAGCCAACTTGTTGGAGACATAGGATGATTTATTTGCCCTCCTTAAAATGGGTTTTCTTCATCTCATGTTCTCTACAGTGGTGTGTGTTCTCTGTGGTTTTTATCAAACGTAATATGAGCTTAAAAGTTTTGAAAACAAATATTTTTGTGTAATCATTTCTTTACAACTGTTCTTTTATGTCAAATACTGGCTTTGTGTTTTCTAGGTAAGAACTTTGGGGCTTTCTATAGTTGAGACTGCTACCCTCTACTGCAATTTGAGTGATAAAGAATAATGCTAGTAAGATAAACCTTGCCAGCTGTCATCATCAGTGTTACAGTGAAAGGGATGTGTGCTGCAGGTTTGGGTTTTATACAGGGACTTCACTGGTTTTCTCTCTGATTTCTGATAGTGAGTAGTGGGGGAGTTATGTTTCAGAAGTTGATTTGGGCTCTGTGTTTGTCTGTAGATGCTTACATCACAGATCTGAAGCAGGCAACCGAAGTGGCATCCAAACAGATCAGCAAAGCAATACAGGTGAGACCTCTATGTGCTCCAAGAGAATATGTTTTTATCTTCTTGATCTGGTAATATGTCACAAAACAAGAGTTCTAACTCATCTTCCTTATAGTTTGGTAGAAAAAAAGCCTCCGTGTATACTTTTGAAGCAGGTAAAGCATTGTGTTTGTAAAGCATTCCCCCTCACATGGTAGTAAGGAAGATTACCCTGTGGCTGTAGGAAATACTCTTACTGAGATTTTGGAACCTGCAGCATCTGAAAAATAGAACATCTTTTGAAGACCTATATGACTTCATCTGGAGTATGACATTTATTAGTTCAGTATCTGCTTAGGCTTCAGCTGTGGTGTTCCTGTGATACTTCCTCAGCTTAGAGATGTCATGAGGGAACACTTCAACTTGGCATACTCTTTGCATGGCTTCTGAGTGCAGACACCTCACTATTGGGGTGGCAGCTCTGCATTCCCAACCCTCACCCACCATCCTGAGCAGCGTCTCTGCAGACACGGAAGCTTTTGTGCCTGTCAGAATCTAATTAGCATATTGCATGCCTTGTAACCATTGCTTTTCCCATGTAACTTGAGATACTTGGGTTTGTTTTTGCAGTCTATTCCAGCACTCATAGAAAAAGCAGAAGGTTTTTCCCTTGCATTAACTTGGCAACCAACCTTGGAACTCTGCAAGCTGCGGCAAGAAGTCTTTTCTGATTGCAAGGCGAAGGAGGAAAACAATGTCCAAAATTTAGTACCACCAGGAGAAGTCACACCAACAGAAACTGTTTCCAGTAAAAATCCTTATGTTTTGCTAAAAAGAAGAAAAGCTGCAGATTCCCCAGAGAGAAGGCGCTACCCACTGCGGCGGAGGAGGATCACTCTCAGCACATGAATTTCTCCTTTTGTGTTTTCACATTGGAATCTCAGTTGTACTTTTGTCCCATGTGTTCCATCTTTTTTCTTAAAACTCATCTCCCCTCAGTGCTACGCATGGGAGCTTCCTTAATTATTCTTTGATCCTTTAAAATATTTCTATTTTTACTGTCACACTGATGGTATATGAAAGCCTACACATACCAGTAGCATCCAATATCCAGCAAGTGTATTTGCCATTTAACTCATTTCGTGCTCTTAAATTGCAGTTTTTAGCTTGAGTCCTTGTGCTTCTCAGAGTTGGTGCGCATGCTTTACGTATGTGGGCAGTCTTTTGGGAAACCACTAACTGCTCATTTACATTCAGCATGTCTCTAAAGAGGCTGGAGGATGTCTAGTTCTCCTAATGCACTTCACCTTCCTTAATTACTGAGGCAGGTGGCTTTTATTTTAATGAATTAATTGACACTGCAGCATATTGAAATCACCAGATTTGATGCAACGTTGGAGTTTTAAGGAAGTCCGTGTGCAGATGTGACATTGGTCCCTGCTGTTCTACCTTTCCTGAATGTAGGTCATCTAGGCTTATTTATAGCCATGTTTGCTGAAACTTGGATTTTTAGTAATTGTATGTATTTACTTGCAGTGTGCTCTTCTGAATAGGAATTGAACCATCAACACCTTAGAGTCCGATATTTCGTTTCATGTAATCCAATTATGCAGCCTGGGGTTTTCCTGGACAATATTTCTACACATGACAGGATCTTGACTTGGGTTGTGTTTGCATTTGTGTTGACTAAACTTTAAAGATGAATACAGGCTACCGGTAAATGGTATTCACTTGAGCTAGCTTACTTTTGTTTTCTTTACTCACTAGTACCTAGAGGATTGCACAATAGTACTATACTGAGCATTGTGCCTTAACCATTGATAACTTTTGGTAGCTTATGCTTGCATGTGCCTGCAGTAAATACTCATGTCTAGTCTGTAACGTAGTTCTTAACACAGTAAATGGAGGGAGATTTTAGAAGCCTTATTAATGACATGTTTGGTGCTAAGAAGACAGGTCCAACCTAATGTCTAAGAGACTGAAAATTCTCAAGAAAACAGATTTTAGCATCATTTATTTTGTAAAAGTGAGCATCTGTACTGAGACTTTGTATATGTAATCATATGTAAATATTTTTCCTGTCCTTGTATATATAAATGTGTGTTTTTATATGAAGTAAATTAAATCAATTAAGGAAGATCAAAGCTTCGGATAATAGTGTCAGTCCTAATCCTGGAATAGATGGTGGCTGAGCATTAAGCGTACTTCAGAAGACATCTGTGTTAAATTCTGGTTTGAGTAACTGAAGTAGTTCCATTTACTGCCTTTGAACTCACAACTGTTATTAATCTCAGGGCTACAAAGCTTCTCGTGTAAGAGAGGACAGGATGTGAGAGGGACTGGAGCTGCAGAGCTGTGGAACGTGTGGCTGAGACGGCTTCTCACACAGCCACTTGCTATTTTGAGTGCCCATGCTTGGTGCGAGTTAAAAATCCCCGCTACAGGTTTCTTCACAGAGATCCTGGGTGTTGCTAGGCTAAGGTGAGCCCTGCAAGATTTGGCATGGCAACTATTACAGCATTTGGCCATTTCCTCTGTTAATAGGAAGATTCTCTGCTCTTCTCTGCAAATGATAGGCAAGTACAGAAAACAGCTAGGAATAGTTGGGTCTCTTTGAAGAAGTCCTGTCAAAAATGTCTGGGGTAGGACAAATGCCATAAGAAATAAGAAGGGCAAACACTGTGATTTAAGACTTAATAAATAAATTAATACATTCCCACTACAGTGCATGTTTCTATGTAGAGACTGAGGGATAGTTGGCCTGCACAGGATTTAAAGTGAGTGGGAATGGATGCCCTGAGTTAGAGCAAGTTGGTCTTTGTTTCATAGCCCTTGTTTCAACTGGAACTGGGTGGAAAAAGAAAAATGTATCTGGAGATGCTGGCCAAATGGATTGTGTAAAGAAAAAGATAAAGCAATCAGGATTCCAAGTGCAGCATACAAACTAGGAATTTAAAAATCTCTGATGGCTACTTTTGGCCGAGCAGCACTGGAAGGTATCAGACAACCTCCCTTTAAATGCAAGTTCTGTGATGAGCTAAACTCAACACTGGAATGTTCAGCAGTTTTTCAAATGGTTATTAAAAAAGTCTACAGCCTCTGATACCTGCAACTAGCTGTTCTTCCCATTGGCAGGAATATATGAAACACTTCATTTTCCCCCATTCCAGTAGCCTTTTGTCCTTCAGTTAACTTTTCATAGGAATTGGCAGTGTTGTGCAAGACATGTCTAATCAGGCTTCTACTGAAATGTCACAACAGCCAAACTTCTTATTTTTAACTTGGGGCGAATTGGTATTGCATCAAGAAATGTCTGGTAGTTTTTCTTTATATAGCCTTTGAATTTTGTAAGACAGCTCAACAGTGATGGATGCTTGGGTTCATTTGCAAACTGAGTTTGAATTTCTTGGCTTTCAGGGGCGAGACGGAACATCTTGCTGTTTGTTAGTGTGCACTGTGCAATGTGCTTATTGCTCATGAGGCTGGGCCGTCCCCAGCCAAGAAAAACTTGCAGATTGCAGCAGCATCCACACATGCTTTTGCTGTGTGTACTTTCTGAACAAAGGGGATTACAAACTGTAAAGGGGAAGCTCCTCTTCCAGAAATCTTCACATGGACCCTGACATCTGTTTGGAAGGCTGGGCGCTCTGAGACCCAGTTCTGACGTGCCATTCCCCAGAAGAGCCATGCTGTGATCAGAGACTCCAGTCTGCATGTGTGTAGGCTGCTTCAGTGCAGACCAAAATCACTGATAAACTGCCATTATAAAATGTAAGCTCAGCTGACTAGGCTGCTTTCTGGGCTGGTTTTCTCTCCTGCACAGAAACGCTCTGCCTTTACTGCTGCACTACCTGGAATTACTGTGTAGGCATTTCTACAGATGTACCAGAGATAGCTTTAATACTAAGTAGAAACTTGTTCCCACAAGCAAATTTTGGCTTGTCATTTCCTTTGTCATTTGTTCTGAACAAGAACAGACTATTCAGGCTCCCGGGGACTGTCTCCTGGCTTGTCCCCTGCTTATGTTATCCTGGAAACCTTATTCTGCAGCTGCTGGGAATTACTCAGTGAAGTAGATATTTATTCAGGACTAATAAATTCTTGGTGAGCTGCTCATGATTTGATGCTGTCAGGTAGCTTGTGCAGGTGCCATTTGCGGCAGCATTGCTCCTGGAGCGTGGAGTTCAAAGTCCCTCTGTGGAAAGGGACTTTCTTTCCCACAGATCACTCTGGAGGGCTGTTGAGGTGTTTCGTCCACATGGTTCATTAGGGTTTATTGCAAGGGAACATACCTGTTCACCGAGCTTGTGAAAATACTGGCTTCTAGTCCTGTTTATTTCAACTGGGCTTAAGCTACAAAGGCAGCAAGAGCCCAGTGCTCTCTTTTTAAGCACCTGTCCCAACTAAGTCCCTGCTTGTGCCCGCACGACTACTGCTTTCCTTTAACTGCATGAGGTGTAGTCAATGCAAGATCATTGAAACAATCCTGTTTCAAAGGAGCAGTTGAGAGCAATTCACCCTCTAACACCTCTCTGCCTGGTGGCCAGGGCTGCTTTCCAGGAGATGCTGGTTTGGATCCCCTCAGCTGGAGAGTGTCACTGAACCCACACCTTCTGCTGCCTCAATGAGCAGCCCTTGCTGAACGTCCTGCTCTTGGCACATTAGATGACAGGGAGAAAGAAGCAAGACTGCTTTAAAGAAACCAGGGAATGCCCTGTAAGATGCTTGGGAGACCCAGCACAGTCTGGGGATGCAGGTTAGGTCAGGGTATATTGGCAAGGATGTGCATCCCAGTTGTGGTCCCCATGGCTGTTAGGGTGGGAAGACTCACAGGGATTCGGTCCTCCAGGGTTGGAGAAGCTCTCTGAAAAGTGCAAAAGCAAATAAATGCATGGATAGCCTGGAGGGTGGAGACACAAGCTGCTTTGAGGTGGAACAGCTGGGAAGATGCACTTCAAACCAAGGAAGTCATGCTCAAGTCTTTCAGTCATGGTTCCCTACCAGGAAGCCTGTGGCAGAACACAGACTTTGGTTTGACTCTTGGACTCCCAGGGAGCATGGTTCTCTCACCTTTAGCGTGGACTGTTAACCCGATCTTCCTGGAAGGATAGTCTATATTTACTCAGTTTGCCGACTCTTTAACTTCATCTTAATTGGATGACTCAAGCTGCTGAGGAAACCAGAAAAATAGGGAAGTATCTGATTTATTGAGATAGCTGGAGCTTTATGACTGGCTGCCCTGCAGTTTGGGGGCATGTACCCTCCTTTCATGGTCATGTATTTGCCTCTGTGATACAAATCCTTCTGCAGTAGAGCAAGGATGTTGAAGTAGCTGTCGGTGCAAAGACTCCCTTTCAGAGCATAAGGCCAAGGTAACTGTGCAATTAAAATGCAAGGAAGGTGTTCCAGGAGGTAAAAGAAACAGTGTTCAGTCTGTTAAAATACTCTCGACAGAATAGTGGAACAGCGAAATTTTTGTCTGCAGCAACTGTGTTTCCAGCAGTCCTTGTCTGGCTTTGGCTTTACAAGAAGTCTGTCGCATTTCCTTATTATTTAAAGGAACAGGGTGAGTAGCGAAAGTGAAAATCGCTTTATTCCAGTACGGATGCCGTGTCCTCACACCCATGGCCCCGGGCTGAGCTGGCTGTCCCCTATGTGGAGCT
>NW_008237239.1:13742316-13751467 GCF_000691975.1 Corvus brachyrhynchos | reverse complement strand
CGGCCCCCAGCTTCCCCCACCAGCGGCAGTACCACTGCCCGCGGGGCTCGGCGGCATCCCCCGGGCAGCGTGCCGGCATCCGCCCCTCCGCCTCGCGTCCTCCCGTGCGGTGGGGCAGAAGGATGCGCTGCCCTTTGCAGGGACCATGCGGTCTCTGGCAGGCTGGGGATCAGCGCTGTGAAATTGGAAGTGTTCTTTCTCAGAAAGTTGCACACCCGACTTCGGGCATCTCTGTGTGCACCTTGCGAACTAGAGAAGTGTTTCTGGCTGATGTCTTCCAGAGTCATGAAGAAGATGACAGGAAAGTAAGGAGGAGAGAAAAAAATCGAGTTGCTGCCCAGAGGAGCCGGAAGAAGCAAACTCAGAAGGCAGATAAACTTCATGAGGTGAATGGGTACTTGGTGTTTTGCAGGCACAGCTTGGGTACCAAGTGCAGGACTTTACAATAAACAGAAATTCTTAAGTAGGTGTGGGCCTGTCTTCCCACTAATCCCTCTCAGAGAGCTGGGGGTGTGAGGCAGAGGAAGGCGTGCTGTGGGATGCCTGGTCAGGAACTCCCAGACACTGATGCTGCTGTTGGACAGTGCAGCTCTGCCTTTGGTGACACTGCTAGGAAGAGAGAGACATGGTCCAGCCCTTGCCTCATCCTCCCTCTTTTGCTCTTCCTGTGACCACCCAAAGAATGGGATCACAGGGCTCCTTTGGGCTAAACCAAAACCATTTTCTTCTGTATTAGTGTTAATCTTGTCACATTTGCTATGGCAGAGGATGAATCCTTGCTGTCTTACAAGGTAGAAGGTGATGGAAGAGGAGGGGACCGTGCAGTGGCAATGCTGGCTTAAATCAGTTCTAAAACTGTGGTGTCAGCACTGCCACTCAGCAACGGGGTCCCCAGACATACCCAGTTGAAAAGGCTTCTTAGGAACTTGAGAACCTGCAAGCGTGAGAGCTTGGCTTGGCTAGCTGTTACACTTGTATGCTTTGATAAGTAACAGTGCTTGTTAAAAACAAGTGAAATGAAAGTAACTGATTCTTCCAGAAGCTCTTAATATCACGATGTGGTGCAGTTTTCTTTTGTCCCCCGTGCAAACACTGGAAGACAGGGATCCCTTTTCTCTGGTTTTAGATGTTACCTCACACAGCAGTGCTCTTGTAGCCAGGAGTCAGCTTTTGGGTAAGTGTCAGGTTTGCTGCTGCCATTGTGGCTGAGTCAGTTGTTCAGCTCTGAAGGTTCATCACAGGCTTTTTTCTTTCTCACTGTGGAAGCATCTGCCAACAGTTAGCAGAGACTAAGAGGGACAATGTGGGGAGTTTTGGGCTTGGTTTTTCCCAGATCTCCTCTGAGTCAGCGCCTGAGAAAGCCAGGTGCAGGGTACTTCTGAAAAGGGGTAACCCATGACTTTTTGGAATCATTTTTGGGCCCTGTGCCCTCCTGCAGCCTCTGATGTTCCTCCTGAACTTGAAGATCTTCCTTGTGCTGGGAATCTTCATTCTGAGGCACACAGGTTTTTCCAGGTGTAAGCAGATCTGGTTGAATAGATGTTGTTCTTAGCAAGAACAATGTGACAGTCTCACCCCTGAAAATGGGACAGAGAAATGGGACAGTAACACTTCTTCCAAAACCCAGGACCATGGGGTTTGTGGCAACGAGAGACGAGCAGAACGACAATCAGGGTCGGACAACTTGGCTGGAGTTTGGCTCCAAAACTGTGTTAGGAGGACTGTGCCTGTTTTACTCTGTGAGAGGTGGCACAAGGGTGGGAGGGAGGGCAAGGAACCCAAAGTTCTGCAGCAAAGGGGGGCAGAGGCAGTGCCAGGCTGCCCAGAAGAACATTGCATGAGAGGTTCTCCCTGCTGCCTTTTAAGGCACATGTAGGCTTTGAAGTTTGTTCTGAAGCTTTCCCAGGGAGGTGAGATTGAGTGGGTGGATGTTGAGCCTTGGGCCAGCAGGGAGACATCTGCAGGTTTTCAGTGGGCTGGCTCTGAGCTCTCTTCTCTTTGGGATGAGAAGGCTTAGAAGCAGGGACACTTGAGACACAAAAAATCAAAAAATGTGACACAGGAGTCTTGCATCCATCATGTGTATGCTGCAGAGCAACTCATAACTCCCCTGCAGTTAACAGCAGCTTATTTGTTGCCAGAGAAGCCTTAGCTCAAAAGCAGCCAGGTCAGGGATAACCAAGGCAGTGATTGGCCTTCTGATGACAAAATGAGTCTGGCATCAAGCTGGCATGGTGCTTCCCTCCTACTGAGTTCTTGGGCTTCTGAGCAGATGGCTACAAGCTCTGGCAGGTCTGGAGGAGAACAGTAGCCACGCTGTGCTAGCGTGGATAAATGGCTTTTCCCTGCGCTGCCCTGGAGCAGGGGCTGCCCTTCTCTCACCAGCAGTGCCAGGCACCGGGTTTTCCCAGCACCTCTCGGTAGTCAGTGCTTTCATTTTCTCTGATCTCACAGTGCAGAGTCCGTTTTGGCCCTTCCCAGCAGAGGCAGCCCAGGGTGCAAGAGGCCACCATGGGAACACAGCCATCCATGCCTGCAGCTCTGGGCTCCTGGGGGACTCCTGAGGGCCATCGGCACCTCCTGGTCTTCAGGGCCATGAAAGGAGTCACAGTGTGGTCGGGGCACAGGTCATAAAGCACTTGCCCTGTTCCAGCACCCAGGCTGTGTCTGTCTTTCCTCAGCACTTTGTAACTTGTAGTAAGAAACCACACTGTTTTTCTACAGTTATGTGAATGTACTCAAGGTGGAAGCACTGAAAGGAATGTTTTGACTGTAAGTTGGTTTGTTTTTTTTTTTCTCCCCTCCTTCCAGGAATATGAGTCTCTTGAGCAAGAAAATACCTCCCTGAAAAGAGAAATCGGAAAGCTAACAGATGAAATGAAACACTTGAGTGAGGTGTTGAAGGATCATGAAAAGATCTGTCCACTCCTGCACTGCACCATGAACTTTGTGACCATACCAAGGCCTGATGCACTCACCAGCTGCCTACCAAGATGAGTGCTCTCCTCAGTCACCTCTAACTGTGATGTGCAAAAGTGCCATTAACAGGAGGTTGAAGAATGGCCTACTTAGGGTGCAGATCTTCCATCGAAGAGGGCTGGACTTGACCACTCAGCTCTTCTCCACGTTATATGTTATAGTCTTCTGAATCTCAGGAAAACACCAGTATGGAAAAAAAAGACAATTTGAACAGCAGCTTCTTACTTGGTAGACTCTTCAAGCCATGGTTTTGCCTTTGGAAATGTCAAAGTGCCGTGCAGCCCACTGTGGAGCGATGGAATGTAGACAGGGAAAAGTACCGACCTCGGACTGGGATGCCTTCCTCCCACACGTCCACTGCCAGTAACGCTTTGTCACTTGTCACCCATGTATGTCATGATCTGGCTGCTGGGTTTTATCTCTCTAAACAGGTTTGGTTAATAAAAGCGATGTCTCATCTTTATGATGTTCTCCACCTTCTTCAATAACCAATGTCTCTATAGCATCTCTGCTTTTTATTTGTTGGTCAGTGCCAAAGTCTAATGCTAATCTTCCCATCAGTTGTTCTATTATTTACTTATCACCTCTTCATTGGTTCCTCTTTTGAGGTGTATGTAACAAAAGAGTTTTCTTAGTCTTCAGTATTCCAAATCATCAGCCCAGCTGGCATTAGTCCTTGGAGTGTTTTATATCCTAAAATATGGCTTGCCCAGTTTCTAATGATGATTGCTCTGTGTGGAAGAAAAGCAAACAGATGGTTTTACACATTGTTTTAAAAAGCAGATTTTGAAATTTACTCTTAATGCACCCACTGGAAATGAACAAACGTCTTCATCCTTTCCTCATCTTGCTTATTGCCTCTGGAAGATTGTGTCTGTGGATTGAGTTTTGCTAAGCATTCTGTTCTATGTCCACACCAAAGGTGTTTGATAATTGCTTGAAAGAAAAACATTCTGTTTTCTTTAACTTTTTAGTTACAAGAAGGAAGTATGATTGCAGTGCTACTAAGAAATACACAGAAAAATGTGTTTACTTTCTCTGAAGATTCCTAGTAGTGTCAACCTTTAGAAATGTGGATGCTGTAGCTCGGGATCCAGCAAAGAGTCTTTTTCTCACAGTATTTCCCAGTCAAAGAGCACCTTTGGGTAATAAAAATCTCCACCTCTTTGCCAACTCTCTCAATTCAGCATTTGGATTTTTTTCAGTTAAACTCATGGGTTTACTTTCTCCCCTCACCAGGATCGCAGTATTTATCATCAGAATATGATGTGAAATGTCTGAATTTTAATTTTTTTAAAACTTTTTTTTTAGCTTCTTTAGTAGAATGGTGCACTGCTGATCACTGCCAAGATAGAACTGGGGAAACCATGTAGTCAACTCTGCCTTCTAAAGGGCCCTCTTGTACCGATATCTTAGGCTAGAAACTCCAGATGAGCTGTTGGCTCCCTTAAATTATTTGTTAGGCTGTTACCAAGAGAATTTCCAGAATTTGCATCTGCAGCCTAAATGCTGTCTTCAAAGTTCCTCATGGTCCCTTAAGAACTGAGTCACCCTACAAAGAGAATCTGCTTCAGTCGCTGCCTAGGGAAACAAAAGTCTCAGTACAGTTCAAGATACACATTTTGGATAATGTCCTTGGTACTATTCTGTGTGGCACCCTGTATATCCATCCACACACCCACATTCCCTCAGGCACTGAAATGCCACTGTATAGTTTGGGCAGAGTAGAGATGTAATGGAGAAGGGGTAGCATGGTGGAAAATGAACAACATTCCCTCTGGGAGAATCTGTCATGGTTTAGGATGAAGGGAGAGAGGGAATGTTTCATATCTCATAACTAGGTATGTGCAGCTGACTGGAAAGTATCTAACTGAGGTCAGGAGTGTTACAAAAGCTGGTCTCGCATATGGAGCCCTGTGGACCTTCAAAAATGGTAGGTAAGATCAACCATCTAGTCCAAGACAGTCCATCCCAGCAGAATCCTTCTAAAGAATTTTGTTCCACAGATGCTCTCTTCAAGAAATAGAGATACGGTTCCCTGGGAAAAATTCTCCTCCTTACACATTTATTCTTCTAAACATCTGTCTAGAAACTGACTTCAGCTTATCACTTGGTGTAATATCCAAGTTCTGTGGCACACTCCCCATCAGCAAGCGATGTTCTTGTTCTGCAGTAAAAGATTCATTCCGTGGTTTCTGCATTGGAGTTTATTGCTTTATTAATTGTATAATGTCTCTGCAGAGTGTACAGGGGAAGACAGCTGAATTCTCAGCAATGTTGTGTGATGGAGACAACAATCTAAGCCCAAGGATATGTTGCTGTTCCTTGGAAGGACTGGGAACCCTGTGGGAGCCCTCACTGTCCCCATCTTTATCCCAGCACCTCAGGGTGTAGCTCCAGCCTGTGCATCATGTCCATTAGTAACAGTAGGGCATGGGCTGCGTCTTCCTCCATCTCTTGCACCACTTTTTTCCCCAGGAATATTTCCCAAGGGCCTTTTTCATCATTCTTCTACTTGATAGATAAACTAAGGCACCTCACCAATTAGTATATTGTGTGACTAATATTCAAAGGCAGCTGGGAGCCTCAAGTAAAAGGAGTGAGCAAAATCACTATCCCAAGCCAAGTAAGTCCAACATTCTGATATGTTTATAGAATTAATGTCATGGCTGAATCAGGGGTCGACGAGGACAGTGAACTGTTAAAGCCCAGGCTTAAGTATCTCTACACACGCAGCGATTACGCTTCTTGCAGGAGCTGTTTGTAAGGGTATTGATTTACAGGAACCTTCAAAACAGAAAGTATGTTCTGGAGCCTGGGATAATTTTCACATGAATAGGGAACCAGAAAGGAGAACAGAAAGGAAAAAGCCCATTTGTTAAGGAAGCAACAGAAAATCCTTTTTCAGATCCAAACCTCTTCTTTTGCAGCAGTGTTACACCATCACAAAAAAGGTTTCACATCTATATGTGGCTAAAATCCCACTTGATGTACTGTAGCTTCAAAAAGCTTCCAGTTGGTTTGACTCGTTCCCCACAAAAATGTGGTCTGTATTACATCCACATGATTTTCAGATGCAGGTATATAGGGAAGATCTTTTCTATATTCAGATTATGGTTCATGTGAGGCACACTGTAAATTGCAGTCTTATTTGTGGATGTGTCATGTAGATGAGGGCTGCTAACAAAGCTGGATTTTGCCTCTTAGTTTCACAATGAAGGTTATGGTTTGTCTGGATCCAAGTTAGCGTGGATTCCTTTTTTTGCATTTTCTGTGAGTCTAATGAAGAAGCAAAGTGCTTACTGCATACTTACCCACACACAAAAGTATTCATTCCAGGAATAGACTGGGTCCAATTCAGCTATTTATCTATTAATTTATTTTGGGTTTTGTTAGGTCAGATTTAAAATGATTATATTTTTAAAAGTTAATTTTAGCCTCCAAAGCTAAAAAAATCAACAGAAAGGCAAAGTCAAGCTTCCCAGAACAGAGATCAATTGTTATACCTCCAGAGAGCTTATTAGAAAGTCTTGCTCTTTCCCACTGATATTTTACATTCATGCCTGTGAACATTTTTTAAGTGTCTTCATGTACTCATCCAGACTCTTGCTAAAAGTACATCTTTTAAAAAACAAATTTAAACCAGCCTATTCTATACACTTTCTGTTCTTTGCCCTGGTACCAGTTACTGTAATTTAGTGCTCCTTCTGTAGTGCCTCTTGAGCTCATCTGCATTTGGTACTTGCACCAGCCTTTGTATTCTCATTATTTCAAATGCCACTTCTTTTTTCTTCTTCCTGTTTCCTTCTGTTTCTACACAGCTTGCTGACATCACTTAATGGAGTCAGTATTGGAGGATCAAGGCTAATCTGCAGGGCCATCTAGGAATTGCACTTCACTAGTATACTCTGTATATGATTAAAGGCTTGGATGTGTGCCTTGTTTTGTCACTCGAGTATTAGGGAAGGTATCTGTGCAGTCTTTTTAAATGTACTGAAAAGTGGCATAACCTTTACTGTAGCCTATCAAACCCATACTGTTTCCTGTCCATAGATGAATGCTTTGCTGCATGGCATTTGAGGTTTCCATCTGTGAATCAGTCTAGAATTTCTGTCTCAGTGAAAGTGATAGATAAAACAACCATTAAAAAAAATCCCTTTTCTCTTCTTCCCATCAGTGATATAATTCCTGTTACAGGAAGGAAGCATGTCTGATAAGCAGGAGAAGTAGTGGGCTTATTTACTGTCACAAAGACTAAATGTTATTCTCTTTATAGGAGGGTAGGAATTTTCTGTTTGTAAATGCTAGGTTACCATCAAGTGGTCACTGGAGAAACATCTTACACGTACATACAGCATGTGGTGTGGGCACACATCCATAAGGGAGTGAAAGAATTTGGATTCTTTCTTTGCGGAAACGTGGGACTTACATTGATTCACTGGAAGTTGAAACAGTCCTACAGCTGCCTCAGAGGACACGCAGCACTTTACTTACTCACTTGGGTAATATTTAACTCAAGAACAGCCACAAGCTCACTGGAAGTGGGTAGTTCTTACTAAAGAAACCATAGTAACAATCATCCCTGGGATTGCATGCTCCATTTCTGGCATTCATTCAGGTATTTTTTTCCTACACAGCTCCTATGGAAAAAACTGTAATGATAGAGTAGGAATTTTTTTTCACTGCAGAATTTTGAAATCATGACATCAAATTTATTGTGAAAATAGCTGGCGTAGCTTTTGCAAAAACCTGTTTCCTGCTAATTATGTGTTCGGTCTGCTGTAAGGGAATCATTACTGTTCTCCTTAGAAGAGGAAAAGCTAAACCACAAAGGTCTTGGTGCAGAATGAAAACATTTATTCGTGGAGTTAGTACTGAATGGCTACCATGCTTCAGTGTCACAGCTTATCTCATGTGAAGCAGCTTCCTCATGTAGCCAAAGAGAAAATGACATCTGTAAAAGATGTGTTTGTTTTAAGTCTGCAGTAGGAGAGCTTTTATTGTATGTGTTCAGTAGGTTCTACAGAGTGCCAGTAGAGCTTGCTACACCCATCTGGGTGCAGTCCAATTAACCTACCCCAGACCATTCCCCTCAGAGCACAGTGTGGATAGATGTCTCCAGTCAGGTGGAGAACTTTCTCCTTCAACTGTCTCATAATGAGCTTGTTGTCATGTTTTCATTATTCTAAATTATTAAAGTATCGAAGCTCTTGAAATTCTAAGCAAGGGTTATAAGTAGTCTCTCCTGAGATAAGCAGATTATTAAAATTTGTCTAAACTAAATCTTGAGAGTACTAATTTATTATCTATCTTAGGTAAATAATTGACAATAAGGAATAAGCAACAAGACTCTGCTTAAATATTTGATACAATGCCATACAAGATACAATTGCTTCAGCTGGAGATGTTGTGCAAGAACTGGAAAATAGAACTGGCTATTGAAGCTGTAGAATTAGCTGAAGGAAAATGGCAAGTTATTTTTGAAAAGGGAGTTATCAGGCTAACAAATTGTTTATAAGTCTCAAGGACTGATCACAGACCTCTCTTGTTCAGTATCTTTGGTAAAGACTTTGGATACAAAGGGACCATTACTACAGAAGAAGACTGAAATATCCTGCAAAAGAGACTGCCTGGCCTTGCAGATGAGAATACAAATGCCATTATTCATGGAATCGTGGAGTCACGGGACAGCCCATGTTGGAAGGAACCCTGAAAGATCATCTGCTCCAGCATGTTGGGAACAAGGGAACCCAGATGAGATTATCTAGCGTCCTGCCACGATGCAAAGTGTACAGTCACAAACTTGAAGAACAATTCACAAGAATTTCTGTCACAAGGTGGAGATTCCTGAGTCAGAAATGCCAATGAAATGAATGAGGAAAAGCATGTTAGCAACTGATGCTGAGGTGCCAATGCAGAGGGGCAAAAAGGAAGACAAACAGGCACTCAGATGCATAGTGATGGGCTTATTTCTTTATTTGTGTTCTTAAAGAGAGAAATGTCAATGTAATTATGCAAGAGTCTGGCCAAACCTCATCTGAAATACTGCATACATTTCTGCTCAACCATGATAAGGAAAGATGAACCAAAACTAGTACAGGTACATAGAGGGCTACTGGGAAGGTTAGGGAGAATAAGAATCTTTTCTGGTTTTGTGGTTTTTTTTTTTTTT
>NW_008237239.1:13738339-13742198 GCF_000691975.1 Corvus brachyrhynchos | reverse complement strand
AAGTGTTAGTAGAAGAATAATAAATAGGTATCATTTGTACTTGGTTTTAAGCTATAAATGTGAAGAAGTTTCTATCTGTCAGAAGAAAGACATCAGAAAGGCTTCCAGCAGAAATGATGTATTGAGCAATTTTGTAGGTTGGCATGTGTGCGTGCAACCCACTTAGTTTTGGGATGAAGGTCGCGTATTTCACGTGGGACAAATTGAATACATTGGTGATCCAAAATATTTCCTCCTGTCCCAATGTCCTTATTCTCTTTGGAGAAGGCTTGCAATTGAAAGAAAGCAGATCTTAAAACAAACAAAGCAATCCCCTGAGATTTCATTATCCGGAAACTTGTTTTGATAGGAGGTCAGATGTCAGATTTTGTCTGAGGCAGGAGTCTCTTATCAAATTGAATCATTTGATTAGATCCGTGTAAGGAATGAGCAGAAAAGAAAGGGAGTTTTCTTTTCTAAATGCCTAGCATTTAACCATGGTATGTTCCCAGAAAAAAAATCAGAACACTGTTCACAGAGAAACAGAAACAAAATCTAACAGGAATTTGGGGAATTTCCCAAGCTGTTTAGCTGTTTACTTTAAAAGCTGAGTTACTCCAACTTTGCAAATATGCATTTCACAGAAGATTGCAGGCCATTTTTGTTTGTCTTACATCAGTTCATTGATTAAATATATAAACAGGATGTCTTTAAGAGCAGAAAGTTTTAAAACAGGATTTGATACTAAGCAAGAGCTCTTTTAGTTCCCTTTTAGCTATTTGAGTTTCATCTTTGCTTATCAGAGCTGTTTTAGGGTACAGTAATTTCCAAGTGCACTATTGGGTTGTGAGGTAAATAATCTCTAGAGATGAATATTTTTTCTTTCTTTCTTACTGTAAATGACAATAGTACACAAGCTAGAAATTTCCCTTGTAAATTCTGGTCATCCCATTTGTTTGCTAAGTCCCAGTGTGGACTCAGGACCTCTTCTGTCAGTGCACTGAGAGGTTATGCACCCTCGATCCTGCCTTTCTAGGGGTAGGTGATTCATCAGCTCTCTTTAAGGACTTGATTAATAGCCAAGAGCAATCAAATATGAAAGAATCTTTTTGATCATACAGGTGAGGAAATTACTGACCACAACTTAGGTATTGTTTATATAAGAACAGAAGTCCTGTTTTCCAGGTGAATAAAATGTTGAGGGAGCCTTCCTGTGTTTGAACCTTTGTCCTGCTGGTACTTCCACGCTTCTTCCGTCTGGAGTTTCAGATCAAAGAGGCAGTGAAGTCGGCCCACGCAGAGCAGCTTGCAGCAAGGACAGGATCTTCCTGTGGACACAATTCAATAGAGGAGCAGAAATGGGAATATGGGTGACTGAGGGCTGTAATATAAAGTTACATAACCAGTCAGGCTTTTCATGAGAAATGCTAAATGAGACTTACATGTGAACTCACCTGTATTTTTACCATCGTGTTAAGAGGCTGTGTAATCAAAACATTTTCTCCATAAATTATTAGATTATCAGCTTTTTACATAATTTTGATTGATACTTTGCAAAGCTCAAAATACTGTATTTAATTCACATGAAAAACAATTCCCACAGTTTTAATTAATTGGTTTTCCATCTTTTCTTTTTTCTGTACATGTCCAAATTCACGAAACACGTATTTGTAGAGAATTACTTTGATACTAAGTTATACATTTTAAAATGTTCAGGAAAATTAAAATAAGGAAAATTAAATTATTTTACTTTTCAAGTACCAGCTGTATACATTCAAAAGAAAAGCCAGATGATGAGTTTTCAATTTCACTTTTATCTCAATATCTGACATCAGATGCATATGCAGAGACTCTTGGCTGTCGTTTTCCTGGGTTGCTCTCAAAAACTTGAGGAATATACTATTACAAATGATAACACAAGGATATTAAACTGTTGCATTAATAAATTAGGATTTGTTAATTATTAATACATAATATTTCTTAATACAAATCTAATTACATGTCTGCTGCTTGTTTTATACCGAAACAGTGTTTTATATGACTAACATTTCAAGAGCAGTGATTCAGTTACTGAATGTAAGTTGAAAATACCAGTGAGTGAGAAAGCAAAAATCTATCCCAAGTCAATATGCAGAGCCTCTACTTTTTGTGCTTAGGAACATTCCAATTTCCCTAACATTACTGACTTTTTTTTTTTCTTCTATGCTATGTATTTTCAACTCCTGTTTAATGAGCAAATGTTCTTCATTTAGGTCCATCGTGCTTTGCAAGGTACATTTCTGTTTGTCATTTATCAGGTTAAATATATATCTTCCCAGCACCATCTGCCTATATTTTTTTGTGTGTATTTTACCTACTAATACAAGTTCTTCAAGGCAGGAGATTTGTTGCACTGAGTAGCAATTCAGGGAAATGTTCCAGTACTTCCCTGGTCTTTCCATGCCCTGATACACCTGAACAAAACTCCTCTGCTCTTACTCATGCTTTCTCATGCAATAACGATAGCTGTGGGAACATCAGGCTGTGTCATGTAACCTGGAATGGTTGGTTCTGTGTTTCATGGACTGAGGCTTCCTAATAATTCAGTGATGCTTTCCAAAGCTTCCTGTCTTTTTATCAGCCATATGCCCTGCCTGTGACAGCTGATCCCCTGTATGAGTGTGCTTTGATTTATTTTTCCTTACCATCCCTTAAGAATACGTAGTGTCTGTTCATGCTTGGCTCAGGTTGTGATATATCAACCATAATAATTCATTGGGATTTCATTTTCACTGCACTGAGATATTTTCTTAGCTACAACAGAATCACGTCCATGTTATGCTCAAATAGTGCAAACTTCCTCAAATAACCTCTGCCCTTGCTTGGATCCCCTTCACCACTGCATTCAGCAAGACTCTCATCAGCCACATGGCGCCCAAAAGGCAGGCCATGGAATATGGCATCTCATTTATAGATATTACTGTGTGTTAAAAAATGTGTCCATTCCTGCAGCACATTCAAGAAACTCGGCACATCCATAAGATATTGGCAGAACCTACTGCTCTGTTGTAGGAGCAGAGCCTGGAGGACTGTGCCTTAATGTGAGAAACAAAAAAATGTAATTTTCTGCTTTGGGGCTCCTTTTTGTTGTTTAGAGGCTGGATTCCTGCATTATATCTGTTCTCTCTAAAATGGTTTTATTGCATGCAATGTTTGCCAGCACGATATTAAATGGTCCCCAGACACCGTTTAAACTCGCTCGTCATGTTTTCTACACTATACCTCTCTGTGTAATTACTGCCTCCCATTGCCAATAATTCATGCCCTCCAGAAGGCCCTGTTTAGGTCTGAGTAATAAAATACTGAGAGATTAATATTCAGTTGATGACAGATCATTTAATGCAACTCTTGACAAAGCTCTCCAGCATCTAGGAAATTGGCAGAACACAGCTGATGTCTGCTTTCTGATGTCATGCAATTAGCAACCCAGGGTTAATTCTCTGGGGTTATTCTCTCGAGTTTATCAGAGCAGACTTCTTGTCAACCTTCAGTCCACACAGGGAATTGTATGAGGAAAGTTTAATTCATGTGTATTTGGCCTGAAAGTGGACTTCTTAGATTGCAAAAAAAGATCTGCATTACAGCACTGCAGTTAGCAAATTTAAATATTATAATTTAATTGTGTGCTGATACTCCCTGTGAGGGCAAAAGAGTTTTGCATGCATAGATCCATATCCAGGCTGTGAAGCTGCACATTGCAGTCTAGATTTTCTCAAAATCTTAGGGAAAATTGCAAACAGCTGTGTATGTTGTTAAGTGCTTGGATGATTCACCTTGCTTTTCTCAAAATCGTGGTCCTACCCACCTAACTAATAAAAGAAAACATCAAACCTGCTTCTTT
>NW_008237239.1:13734148-13738172 GCF_000691975.1 Corvus brachyrhynchos | reverse complement strand
TATACCCCACCTTTATGCCATCTTGGCAGTACAAAGGAGTTTTAAAATGGGTGTGGATGACAGCTAGTTTACAAATTGATCTCAGTAGGGGTGTTTATGTGGGTACATTCCAGCTGAGTAAGAGCACAGATAAATAGCTTCTGGTAAATGTAGCAGCCACAGTTTTGACTGCATGGATGTCACTCTGCTCCTCTGCCCATTGCTTACCAGAACTGACAGAAAGGGACATACCTCTGCTTAACCCACTTCAGTTCTCACTCAGATGTCTTGGTTCTTTGAAAGGGCACTGAGGCTTTAAGGTAAGACATCAAGTATGCTTACTTGTGGTTTATTTCTGGTGGAGTCAAAGAGTGAGAAGTTTTGGTTTTAACCTTGTGAGAAGAGCCAGGGTGAAACCTACTCCTCTCCACCCTTCAGGCCAGTGGTATTTGTCATCAGGGAATGCCTTTCTGCCAGGGTTTCAACCAAGGTGCTCTGCTCCTACTCAGTGGGGAGAGAGAAAGGGAAAGGGCAGAGACTTCAGCCATCCAGAGGAAAAAATGACCTTTGGTTGTCTCTGAAAACTACCTAGGCTAGAATTTCAATCCTTTGCATGAGAGAGTAGGTGCACATACAGTTTTCTAGGTGGCAACACCAGCTAAAGCAGGTTTTAACCTCTCGCTCCCACCCTTCTCTCATATTGCTGCTCTCCCTCTGTTGGCAGCACAATGTTTATAGGCTGTGTAAGAAACTCAGACATTGAACCGTAGATGGCTGAAAAGAAATCTTGTGTGAAAAAAGAGCTTTTTTTTGAGCAACAGTTGCCTGATACTGTTTGGAATGACTTGGCAAACAGCAGAAATGGCACAGCTGAAGGAGGGGAGGTAGCTATGTCAGAGAGACAGAAGTAAAGGCTGGGGAATGCCTTGAATTAGGAGGTCATGCTTGCTACTGAGCACATTGTGTTATGAACCCCTTCACCCTCATTTGGCATCCAACATTTGTATGCATAAACTGGACAGATCATCTGTCATTTGATAGCTGCATAAATATCTCAGCTGGCTTGTTAACATGCTTTGGTAATAGCTGGACTCTTGGATGCTTGTGGGCGGTGGTGGTGCTGTCACCGATCTCCTGAACTGACCACTTTGACACAGATCACAGAATCACAGAATATCCTGAGCTGGAAGGGACCCATCAGGATCAGCAAGTCCAATCCCTGGCCCTGCACAGGACACCCCCAGGAGTCACACCATGTGCCTGAGAGCATTGTCCAAACACTCCCTGAGCTCTGCCAGGCTTGGTGGTGTGACCAGCTCCCTGGGGAGCCTGTTCCAGCACCCGACCACCTTCGTGTGAAAAGCCTTGTCCTGATACCCAAACTAAACCTCCCCAGACATGTTTTCTTGAGTCCTGTCACTGGTCACGAGAGTGAAGGGATCGATGCCTGCCCCTCCACTTCCCCTCATGAGGATGTTGAAGACCACGATGGGCTCTCCCCTCAGTCTCCTCTCCTCCAGGCTGAACTAGCTGGTTACTCAGAGTTATGTCCTTAATGGCCCATGTTCCTCTGGAGCTTTTGTGATTCAGATGTAATAACCTGAAAAAATTCCTTTCCTTCTCCACTTTCCTTTGGGAATAAGCCAGGTGGAGAAATCCTTGGAAGAATTAATGAGTGATTTGGAAGTTTTCCTCTGATTAGAATGGTGACTGCTTTATTTCATACATGAAGATATTTTTTATGGTCACATCTTCTTGGGTATGTTGTGGACCTCTGGATGTCACACACAGCTTTATTTTCAAAGAAATTTGTGCCTTCAAGAGAAGGCATTAAGTGATAAACCCTTTTCACCTCTATCTTAATACTTGCTAAAGCAGTACTATCATAATACTCAGTAAGAGATTACCCTTCATAATTGTTCTCAGCATTTCAAAACCCTAAAGTAGCCTTTGCAGTAGTGTGATCACAATTTACACACTGCATCTCAATCCCATGAATCAAGCAGGATAGGCAGTCCATCCATATGCCACTCTGCAGAAAGGTTTGCCAGCACCAATAAAATGGAATAAGCTCATTTGGAAATGAGAGCTTCTTGTAGTTTCCTCATGCAGTTTTTATTGCAGAAGAAGTTGCATAATGTACAGTGGAAAAATCATGTCTTACACAGCATCTGATGTACAGAACAGTGTACCCAAGCAATGAGTCAGGGCTCCCAGGTGAGACATGAGTCTATGACGTGCAGGAATATGTTCCACACTATTCCCTTAGGAGCTGCAAAACATTAACAGTTTTCTCAGGTGATGTTTAGCTCCCAAAAAGGCACTCAGAATACTAAGTGTTTTTACAGAATCATGTGTACTTTCCCCTAAATATCCCATATTTCAGTTCTTTCTGATTTTTTTCAGGGATATTCATATACAAAATAAACCAATTAGCAGTACAAATTCCTATATGACTTGTCCTCTATAATATTGTGTAAGGGTCTGAAACAATCGTATGAAAAGCAATGCCTAGGGAATCCTTCCAGAGTTTACACCAAGCTTGCTGCCTTGGGGGACAGTGCTTTAGCCCCTGAGTGTGTGTTATTCTTGCTGAGTAGGCATGATCAGTGCACTCCCGGATTTATGCGTCTCTCTAAGGGAGCTCCAAGTGTTGACTGAAAAGGAGTGAATGAAATGTTGGCTGCAGATTGTACAAGTAGCTGTACAAGTAAAATTCTATAAAAGCATTAAGATAAAGCTGTTAAAAAGAGAAATTGCACTTGATATGAAATACATTCTGCTCCCAAATGAGAGAGAATGACTGCGGGTAATGTTTTTCCATTTAACCATTTTGTTACCGAGTTTACATGCTTGCTTTTAAGGAGCAGTTACATATTCCTTTGGTCATCATTTCAAAGACAATGTGGCTTAAGTTGTAGGGGGCCACTCCTGTCAAGATGACCTTGGAGAAATTTGTTGCTCCCTTCTTGCCAGAAGTTTCCAGTTCTATAGCAGAATCAGCAGACCAGATTATTGTTTAATAATGATCAAACTATTCCTTGAGCTGCCTCCCAATCCTTGTACTAAAAGTGGCTACCAAGAGATGATGTGATTTGTTACACATACTCTCTTCTGAGTTGCTTACAGAATCACTGTGCATGCTTGCTCCCCAGGTGCACCTATAAACCCAAGATCAAGTGTGTGTGGCACAGCTCAGTGTGCAATAAATGAAAAACCTCTGCGTGGGAGGCAATGCAGATGAATTGACAGGATGGGATAGTTAGCCTTGCTGAGCAACAGAGCCAATAATAAAGGTTTTTTATTATTCAGGACCACACTGGAACAGTGCTGGTGGGGAAACTGCACAACTGTGAAGTGTTTTCAGTTTTGTGACTTTGGCAAGATCAATGTATAGCAATTCTTGTGCTACAAAAGTCCGTGTTTGCTCTGATGGCCATCCCACTCGGGGGATTTGAGCTACTGCTTCTGTGTGTGCTCTGAGGACACCTGTTAAAGCTGTTGGCTCAGGATTAGCAGTTAGTCTGTAATTCTGGTCCACAGCTTCTGTTCAGTGTGGGCACACAGCAGTGGCTGTGCAGCTATCACTGGAGATGCTTGGTATCTCACGAGTCGTTTTGGTATCTTATCCGTGCAGTGGAATGGGCTCCATGCACATAGAGTGTTTTGCTGCCTGTCACCGCTGTCATCTTCATGCTCCACTCTAGTTAAGGCAGCTTGCTGGGCAATACCTGAAAGCTTTCAGAAAATCCCAGTGACCCGATGATCGTTAGTCACAAAACACAGTCTATAAATTGCCGTCAGGGACTCTCCATCCAGATAACTAGCACGGTCAGAATTTTCATTTACTGGATCCGGGCTCGCTGAGATGAGGGGAAGTCCCCATGCGTGCCATAGAGCGGCGCAGGTTTGACATGGCTGGAAGTCACACGCTGGGACGTGCAGCCCGTGCGCTCCCGCCCCGCTCGCACGGGTGTTCCCCGGGCAGGATCTGCACACCAGCCTCCGGACCCCCGGCCAGAGCCCCCGGGGAGGCACAGCCGAG
>NW_008237239.1:13710352-13733682 GCF_000691975.1 Corvus brachyrhynchos | reverse complement strand
AAGCCGTGCCCGCAGTGTCCCCTGGCGGCGGCGCGCCCGCCCGGCCCCGCGGCAGCAGAAAGCGAAAGGCTTTCGGCGCACGGAGGGAGTTTCGGGACCACGGTGAGGCACTCGACACCGATGCCGGGCTGCATCCAAAGCCGTGAGGGCAGCGGGGCGAGAGAGGAGATTCTGCCCCTCTGTCTGCTCCACCTGGACCCCTCCTGCCGTGCTGCATCCAGCTCTGGAGTCCCCAGCACAGGGAGAACACGGACCTGTGGGAGCGAGTCCAGCGGAGGCCAGCAAGTGGGTTAGAGGGATGGAGCACCTCTTTTATGAGGAAAGGCTGAGAGCATTGGGATTGTTCAGCCTAGGAAAAAAGCGGCTGCGGGGTAACCTAATTGCAGCCTTCTGGTACCTGAAGGGAAACTACAAGAAAGATGCAGAGGGACTTTTTACAAGAGCATGCAGTGACAGGACAAGGGGCAGTGGCTTCGAACTAAAACAAGGGGGAATGGATTCAAACTAAAAGGCAGTAGGTTTAGATTAGATATCAGGAGGAAGTTCTTTGCTGTGAGAGTGGTGAGGCACTGGAACAGGTTGCCCAGAGCAGTTGTGGATGCCCCATCCCTGGAAGTGTCCAAGGCCAGGTTGGATGGGGCTTTGAGCAACCTGTCTGGTGGAAGGTGTCCCTGTCCATGGCAGAGGGTTGGAATGAGATGATCTTTAAGGTCCCTTCCAGCCCAAACCATTCCATGATTCTGTGATCCAAGTGCCTCTTCCTGGTGAAGCACCAAGGGAAAGCTTGGGCCAAGCCCTGGCCCACCCCAGCTTACCGGCAGAGGGTGTCCCTGGCAATGGGAGAGGTTGGCACATCCCTCAGCTGCTGTAAGGAAACCTGCTGTGGGATTCGGGCCAAAGTA
Source organism: Corvus brachyrhynchos (assembly GCF_000691975.1). Taxonomy (NCBI): domain Eukaryota; kingdom Metazoa; phylum Chordata; class Aves; order Passeriformes; family Corvidae; genus Corvus; species Corvus brachyrhynchos. Next base: position 13,732,780 of record NW_008237239.1, on the reverse strand, counting down.
ACCAAGTTTTTATTATTGGATAAAAATAGAAAATGTGTAAACTGCCTTCCAGCTCAGCCAATTCAGTCTGACTTTTGGGAATGTGTTGAGCTTTAATGATCTGCTTCTAATGATTCTGCCCAGCCTGCTGCAAGCAGCCAAAACCAGCACTGTTACAAGAGAATAATCCTCATTCCAATAGAAATTCCAGCAGCCTTGGTGTGGGTAGACTGAGTATCTGCTTAATGTTGGCTTACCATTAAAGAGCCAAACTCTGTGCAGCGTACTGCGTGCAATGCTGTTTCAAATTAGCTAAAATACTAGAATCACATCCAGCTGACGCAAAACAGACTTATATTTTAGTGCCAGAAACATGTAAAGGTCCTGCACAAGCCGTACATAATAACTGCATCTTTTTGGTGCCAGCACTTGTACTTGTCATTTGCTGACACGGGGCTGAGTTCATCTAAGAAGCAAAATATGTAACGTTTCAAAGAATTGTGCTTGTTGTTTGGGGGATGGGAGAGGAAACAGAAAGGCTACTTACACTGGGATATTAAGTGCTGATGTGCTGTCCTATCTTTAGTCAGTGGGGGAGAAGGAATGGGGCTGCTGTGAGTAAAGTGCATTTGAAAGCTTGTTTCGCTTCTGCTTGGTGTTGCCTACTATGCAACCAGCTAGTATCTGATTACTGTCCTTGAGCTGTTCACGCGAGCTGATCCGCCAATGGTTTGATTGAGAAACACATGCTGGAAATACCACATTTCATAGAAGGAGACTGTGAGAGAAACCCTACGTTTGGGTTCTATCTTATGTCTCACTCTCCTTACTAGAAATGAAATAGCCCACGTCTTCATGACTCAGTGTTGTGCTGCTCACTGCATGCCCGCAGCTTGTGTTGAAGCGGTGGAAGTGCTATGCGTACATGTGAGTTAAAAGGCCTCCATATGAACCAGGCGTTTCTGGGTTTGGGTGACCAAATCATGTACCAGAACCAAGCCACCTGTTAGAGGATTAGTAGAGGACTAGATTGCAAGAACTGAATTTTGCCTTTTGTTGTATCTCTTGAAATCAGGTATCAGTGTCATTTATGAAATCTGTCTTCATCACTCGTTGCCTATGAAAAGAAGTGATTCCACATTATCTTCTTTCCCTTTAATTGCCCACAGTCCCTAATACTTCTTTTCACTATCTTCATTCCTGTGGATGGTGAGTGTTTTCCTTAAAAAAGTCAAAGGAGATGCAAGAAACTGTCTTCTTCTACAGACTGTATATTCTGATCTGTGATTTATCAGAAATGAGGGTATTTCATGGAAGTATTACAGAATCATCTTCTGGGAATGTTAATTTCTGAGGGGGGCCTGTAATAATTTTTCTCTTTTAATACTTTTCTCTCATATTTCTGTTGGCTGATTACATGGCCATTTATGTCTGTTCCTATTTAAAAAACAGATGAATGTATTTTCTTCTGGCTTAAATAGTCTCATAGCTTTTTGGCACAATTTCCCATCTTCACCAGCTTAGGACTGTAGGATATAAACCCCAGAGCCAAACTTCAGTTTCTTGAATTATTCAATCTAGTCAGTATTTCTGGCATGTCTCTGCAGGGGATGTTTGCCATCATTTGTCTTGGTTTTCATTCTGGTAAAAGAATGTTCTTTGGTTTGCTGTATTGGGTGAATGGAGATTCACAAGAGTAGAGTCAGAGAGAATCCTCTTGCCTTGCTTTATGAAGAAATGTCTACCTCTGAGCTTTTTATGGAAAACTAATCCAGGTTTTCAGGTACTGGGAGAATGAGGAACTGCCTGCTCTTGGAGAAGTTCTGGTTCAAGACCATCTCAGGAACCTGAAGGTGCACAAGTCCAGGGGAGCTGATGAGATGCATCTGCACATCCTGAAGGAAGTGCTTAAGCACTATCCATCATACTTGAGAAATCATGGCAGTCCAGTCAAGTTCCCACTGGCTGGAAAAGGGGAAACATAACCCTGATTTATAAAAGGGAATATCCAGGGGACTACAGGCTGATCTGTCTGACCTCTGTGCCTGACAATAAGATGGAGCAGATCCTCCTGGAAGCTGTGCTAGAGCACATGGAAAATAAGGTGATTTGCAACAGCCAGCATGGCTTCGCTAAGGGCAAATTGTGCCTGGCAAATCTGGGATCCTCTGCTATGCAGACAGGCTGAGAGAGGTGGGGCTGTTCAGCCTGGAGAAGAGAAGGCCCTGCCTCTTACATTCCAGTACCTAAAGGAGTGCTACAAGACAGCTGGAAAGGGATGTTGTACTGGGGCTGGTAGTAAAAGGACATGGGGCAATGGCTTCAAACTCGAGTACAGTGTTCAGTAAAGGAGGGTATGCTGAGGTGGGGATTAGCCTCTTCTGCTGTACCTACACTGAGAGGACAAGAGGGAGTGGCCTTAAACTTAAAAAATGGGAGATTCATATTAAATATTAGAAAAAAATTTCGCTGTTAGGGTGGTCAGGCACTGGAATAGGTTTCCCAGGGAGGTGCTGGAGTCACCATGCCTGGAAGTGTTCAGGAGGTGTCTGGATTTGGCACTGTGGTTTACTGGTTACAGTGGTGGTGCTGGGTGGACTGGATGACCTTGAAAGTCTCTTTCACCCTTGACGAGTTTACGATTCCATGAAGGAAGATAGCATTAGATGAGACATTAGAAGGAAGCTCTTTGCTGTGAGGGTGGTGAGGCACTGGAACAGATTGCCCAGAGAAGCTGTGGATGCCCCATCCCTGGAAGTGTTCAAAGCCAGGCTGGATGGGGCACTGAGCAACCTGGTCTAGTGGGAAGTGTCTCTGCCCATGGCAGGGGGTTTAGAATGAGATGGTCTTTAAGGTCCCTTCCAACCCAAGCCATTTTATGGTTCTATGAAGCAACTGTTTACTGATCAAAAGCTGTGATTTGGGCTCTCTAGCTGCGTGTAACCATCTAAAAACTTAGAGCCAAGAGAAAGGTTCTGATACACATTAGCAAGAGAATGACACCTTCTTCTGGGAGATGAACTAAACCACAAATGCTCCAATTAAAGCCAGGACTAGTCAGAATTTGAAAGGCTGAATGGCACAACTTTGCTTTGGTTTGTTTCTTAACAGACTGATGAAAGATGAGGTAATAGGAAGCTTTCTGTCTTTTCCAAGGCTTAAGAAGCTGAGCTCGAGCTCAATGGGCTGCTTGCTCCTGGTGAAGCCTTACATCACAGGGGTTTGTTCACCCACGTCCAGTGGGAACAGTTATGTGGCAGTTGGAGTTCACTGAAAACTAAAACTGGTGTTGTGAAACAATAGCAATAGGTTTTTAGTGCCAGAAGTTTGAAACAGACTCTCTTACTAATTACTTTTTTTAAAGCGGTTTTTTTTTCTATTTAAAAACAAAACAGTTTTCACTCTTAGTTATGAAATGTTCCACTGAATGAGACTGTGTGGAATACTATAGATCTCCCAACAAGCTTCATGGGCTGGGCTTCCTGTTCATTTAAGATGGGAAAACTACCTTGTGATTGAACTCCTTGGTCCTCACTCATAGATTGGGAATTGAAGCAACTCTTTGTACCATGTCTGTTTTTTTCTTGACAGGATTTTAGCACTTCAAAGAATGGCCCATTACTTTGTATTTGTCTGCTGTTTGGTGGCATAAGAAAGCCACAAATTTATGTGTGGTTTCCAAGCAGTGCTTATTACAATGAAGACTGAGACAAGCTTAACAATGACTTATATCATGGTGTTTCTCATTGTGTGTAAATTATTCCTAAAAGAGAAACATGTGATAAAATGCAGTAACTGCAGCTCATTCAGCCCTCAGGAAGCATGCAAACAAGTGTATTGGAGATGCTTAAGAGGAAGAAGTGAGGGAAGATAACCTATCTTTTTGGGGAGAACTGTTACATCTTAAACTCTTCTGTTAGTTATCCACGTCACCACATGCTGGATGTTAGGTGCTTTTGGAATAATTGCTGGTAACCATGCACTCAGCCTTCCTGCAGAACCTGCAGGAGCACGTGCTGAGGGCAGCACCACTGGGAAATGTGCCCGGGTTTGGAGGAACTGGTTACACACTAGGCTGAGCTGAGAGTCTGCAGGAAAGAGCTGGTTGATAGATGTGCAGGTGGTTTGTGTTTTGAGTAGGGGGATAGGGGCCCAGAGTAGGAGGGGAGGCTACAGTAAAGCTAGGGCTGAAAAAGAGCCCTAGCTGAAAAAGAGTAGTTTTCTAATTTCTCTCATCCTTTACTCTAATACTTCCAAGTTCTGCTTATCCAGAAAGACAGAATGCAAAAGAAATGTTTTATTTCCCTCTTGGCCTTCATCTTTCTCTGCCAGAACAGTTTTTGTGACACTGTTGGGATGAGAGAGAATTTGTTTTTCAGCTTAGAACTGTAGTTTACCTGCTGAGGAGGGTAGAGATATACAATAGAGAGTGTGAAAGAAAAAACTTGCAGCCCACTGTCACAATGCTTGTTATGGAGGCTGCTATTGCCATGGATAGTGTTGCTCTTTGCCATCAGGCAGATAATACTGTATTCATTTTATAAGCCTGTACATGTTAAATTCATGCAGGTCACTCTGCTCAGCGCCTATCTGTGAACAGTTTGTTACCTTATGTTGATTCCCATCTTATATACTCTGAAGAGTAACCACTGAAGTTGATGATTTACGTCTCTTGGACACCAGCCTTGTAGTTTGTACCAATATTTAGTCACTGTTAAATTTGACCCACACAGTTTTTGGAGATGCATATGCCCACCCTGCTTCTGAATTTAGCTCACTGCACTCTTACTAAGTAAAAGCCTGGAAGGGACAAAAAGAGACCTCCCTCTGAAATTTAATCCAGATCACACATGTGGTGTGGTACAGAACAAGAAATACAGAGTCCTCTGCCTGTCCTAGATCTTATAAAATCTAAACACACCAATAATCACTGAGGTTATTTTTAGTTGTTTAACATGACTCTCCAAGGCACATACACATTTAACATCTGTACCTCTTTAAAGACTTATTTATTCTAATATATCACAGCTCTGGCAGTAATTTTGTGTTAATTGCTCAGAACAGGCTGAACTTTGGAGGGTTATAAATTTATGTATGACGTGTACTGTGGGTTTGTTTTTGGGTTTTTTTTTCTAAATTTACATATACTGAATAGCCAGCTAACCTGACATCATTGAGAGCTCAGGATGGTTGGTGTCTCTCCATTTCACTCCACAAGTGTGGATTTATGGCCATGAGTCATAGAAGTAGAATTACCTTTTCATGAGGTTAGAGTGATCTGTCTTTCCATATAAGATTCTTCTATGGTAATGTTGATCACGTTACTAGGGTGATGTAAAAACATTAACCAAGTGTTTTACACAGAATTCATTTTAAAGGAAACTGGGCATTAACTTCTGTTCCCTTACTAATGCATATGCTTATCCATACTTAGAAATACTCTTTAGTTCTTGAATTTTAGTCTAACCACTAAAGCACCTTGGTGGCACTTAAATCCCCAGAAGGACTTAAGCCATAATTCCAACTCCCTGCTGCCTAACCCCAAATTTCTGTTCTGTTTCTGCCCATGCACAAACATCAGGATTCATCACTTGCATTTTCATTCTGTGTGGTTGCACACACCCATAGCTCTAGTCATGTGCTGTGAGTGGGACACTGCCTTCCTGTCTGACCATCAGGATCTAACTTGCCTTTTATTTTGACCACACACACATTTCACAGAACCATAGAATGGTTTGGATTGGAAGGGGCCTTAAAGACCACCTAGTTTCAGTCCCCCTGTCATGGACAGGGATACCTTCCACTTCAGGTTGCTGAAGGACTCAGCCAGCCTGGCCTTGAATGCTTCCAGGGAGGGGCATGGAGCTATGCCATGGGAGCTCTGTGTTTATTTAGAAGGCTTGCTTAAAAAATTCCCACTCCAACAGTTTTTCCACAATGACTACGTAATATGGTGGTAGTGTGGGGGCTGTGCATGCTGAATCTCTCTTTAAAACTCAAGGTTCTTTATCAACTCTGGCAGGGTTTTTTTTGGTAGGATGTCTTGTCCAGCCCTTGCATTCATATCCTTCTTTCATTTGCGTGCACAGGAGTAGTACACTAATGCTTTACTACTTAAGGAGCAGTCTGGAATGCCAGACATAACTGGATAGCCTCTCGGCAGCTACGACACTGATTAAACGTCTGTGAGCAGCAGAACTAGAGGCTTGGCAAAGAGAATAGGACCCTACAGGGCATTCAGTGGCTGTGAATATTCTGAGTGAAGGGGTCAGTTGTGCAATAATTTAATTTTGTCCACTTTTGCTTGTGACAGGTCGGCTTCCAGAGGGAATCCATTTCCCAGGATATAATATTTGCGTTACTGTTTCTGAGCTATTAGTGCCTAGAATGATCTTTCCTGTACTTTAGGAAATTGTTAAACAACTTCCCCAACAATTGTGAATGCTGGTGGGGCACTATGCAAGCAATTTGGATAATGAGACAATTAAATGTATCTTAAAGTGCTTGAAAAAAACCCCACCGATTTCTGAATGCCTTTAAATGGCACTAGATTTTTGGGAAGAGATAGAAAATGGTCCTCTGTCTATATTCTATGTCCTTCTCTGATGCACTTATTGCTGTCCATGGACAGTGTACTAGGTTTGTGTGGCCAGGTTTTGGTGGCATTTCCTCCTTTTGAATAAGTGTTTGTGCAATATTTGCTTTAGCTTCCTATAGAAGAGTTACCCTTCTCTTTAAGGGAACTATTTTGCTGTGTGCTATAAACCAGTTCTATAACATTCTGTTCATCTGAGGAGGGTCAAGAATGCTTTGAAGTAACTTGGATAAAAGTAACAGCAGATAAATGTGAAATAGAGTGCTTCTTGGTGGTTTTGGCTAGATGTAGAGAAGCATGGTATTAATTGAAAGGTGGGTAAATTTTTAAAAATTAATCTCTCCTTTCTTTTGTTTCTAATTTTAAGGATTTTTTTCTTTGAACCCAGTATTGGTAAACTCTTCAGAATTAGCATAGATAACTGGTTTCTCTAACCACCCTTTCCTCTGTCCATAGACAGTTTTACTGCCAACAGGGAAATGTGGTATGGCCAAACCCAGACATTCAAACAAAGACACCCCCCACACACCCACACAAAAAAAGCAGAACATTTGTTTCTAAACATGAAATGCGAACAGTCTAATACACGAAATTTATTCTATTTTCTATTGGTTTCCGAAATTAGTATACACAAGTAATTTTTCTAAGTCTTTTTTGACAGTCATGAGGAATGAGGATCCCACATCATCAGATCTGAGGCTTGGAGAATGTGTGATAAACCCATGAGGGTTAGCTACAAACGTGGGAGTTACAAGCCCTGTGTGATCCAGTTTCAATGGTTGTAGCAAAATACGAGGGGAAGTTCTCACCATGCCAGCATCAGAGGGCTGTGCTTCTCCAAGCCAGGTGAGAAAGGATCCCTGGTTTTAGCCAGTGAAAGGTAGTTGTGCTTCATTCAGCAGAGGGATTATTGTATAGTTACTTTTTCTCAACCAATTTATCCTGTTCTCACACCTCATCTCAACCAAGCAATTGTCAATGGATTGAGAGTTTGGACTGCGGCAGTGGTTTGGATAACAGCATCCAAGGCACAGTGCTCTTCCCTCACAGAAAACTGTCTTCTGGGTGTTCAGGAGAACTCTGACTGAACTCTTTTAGTTCTACACGTGGGCAATTCTGCAGGTAAAATAAATCCTTGGGAGGCAGGAAAATTGGCCAAATGCACATTTTCCAATTAGGTTACAAAATTGCCTGTAACTGTACTGTAACCTGGGTAACTGATGTTCTATTTGTTTTATACAGAGGATTCTTTTATCTTTTAATCCGTATTTGATTCATAGATTATTTACACTTGTGGTGTCAATATCACTGCTAGAGATAAAAAGTGTAAAACACATAACAAAAAAGCACCTGCACCCAAAGCTCCAAACTTAAACTAACAATAACAATAACAACCAAATCTAACCAAAAAGACCCCAAAACACTGTATGTTTTCTTGGGCTTGAGTGGAGTACCATTAATTACTGGTGTTTTGGATGATTTCACTTGGCTGTAAGTGGTAATCACATGGCAATAAAATTCACTCTTCTGTTCAGGAGCTTTCTAATGACTTAACACAATTTGTGAATCTTCATAAGTCTTGTTCAAAAGACCCAGTCTTCAAAAGTAAGGGATTTTATATTTCTTGGGATGAAAGAAGGGCAGAAAGGATGGTACTGGTTATTATCATTGTCTTTCAGATGGAGGAATTGAGGCATTGGGTAGTTTGTGTATTTAAGTCACATCGCATGGCAGGAATTAAAATCTGATAATTAGATGTGTAATGACTCTTTAATGCCACAGAAAATCTTGGAGTAGCTGACAGACTCTAAAAGCCTCAAATGTGGTTGAGGGTGATGAAGACCCTATTGCAGGGGACATTCAGGAGATGGCACTTAGGGCAGGAGCCTGTCAGAGGGAAGTTGGGGGAATAAAGTGGCTAAAGGAACTGAAAAGAATACTAAATCACCCTTCAGATGTATTAATAACTAACCTGTTAGAAAGTCTAGTGAGAACTGATGATGCTGTGAAGATTTTTTGCCTTTTCTTTATACCCCTGTTATACCTTTTTGCAACTTCTATATTCTTAGTGCATTTTGCCTACACTCTTGGACTTGTTTGTTCAGCTAGGAGACTAAACATTTTAGAAGCTTCGTAGCTAGGGATCAGTGTGCCCCAGACCCCAAGGTCCTCTCCAGAACACATTCTGTAAACTAAGATAGAACCATCCAGGAGAAGGCTCCTTGGGGAGGGGGGGCTCACTCGAGCCTCTCATTGGGAAATTTTTGATAGATATGCTAATTAGTAACACCTAGAATGTTATGCCAGATCTATTGTGTGTGCGCACTGTGGTGCATTCCACCTGGACGTGTGCACCTAAGGATCCCTAAAACAAATACCAAGGTAAAATCCCTTTTTCCCCTCTAACCGTGTTTGACTCTTGATTTTAAGAGCAGGAAAAGGTATCACTGATGATCAGGGTACAAAGGGAACACTCAGAGGGCTGAGAAGCTGAAGAAACAGAGCTCATTCCCCAGCCAGAACCCTCTCCAGCACAGGGCAAAGTGAAGCAAATGAGCAGAGGATCTCTCTGAAACTGAAGTGACTATGGGTCGAGTTTTAGAGAAGAATCAGCACTAACCAAGTGTGTTTCCAGTAAAAGGCTCAAACAAAATGGAAAAAGAAAACTGCCGAAATACTAAAAATGATGCGTAACTCCCTCACTGTCACTCTGGCTTAATCTTTCTTGGAATCTGAGCACTGGAGTGTGGCAGATGTGTCACCAAACTTTATGAAAGGTTCCAGGAGAATCCAAGGAGCTACAGGCCTGTAATCTGAACAGGCAAGTTAATGGAAATTAAGATAAAGGAACTATCAATCAGTAAGTACCTAGATAAACACAGTCTTCTTGAAGAGAGTCAGAATGCATTTTTTAAAATTAAATTCCAGCTAACAGACACATCTGGAGTTCTTGGAAGGGGCTGGCAGATGTGTGGATCAGGGAGATTCAGTAAGTGTATTTTATGACACCTCTAAAGAGATTTCAGTAAATTCCTTCAACAAATAATTATTTGAAGAAACTGAATAAATAGAGAAAATACATATGTATGCATAAAAACTTGATTAAAAGATAGAAAAGAGAGTAAAACTAAGCTATGAACTCTCCCATGAGGGGCAGGTCATCCAGTGATGTTCCACAGGAACCTTTACTGGGACCTGCACAGCTCAACACTTTCATAAATGATCTGGTAAGAGTGTGAGTAATGTAGCAAGAAGGTTGGTGATGGTACAATTTTCCTCAGGACACACAGGAGAAAGGCAGTTTCAGAAGACTGGCAGGAAGACTTTATATTTACATTTTGGAAATTAAAGTGACAGATAAAATTCAATGTAAGTAAACATGAGGTAGTGTATATGGGAAAAATCAATCCTGGTATCATCTATGATACATTGGGCTTGAGTTTATCATTGCTAGTCAGGAAAGAGGTCTTTGGATTATGATAGATTGTGGCATTGTGTGAGACCTAATTCTTGGCAGTCATCAAAACTGCAAACCTCACTTCTGGAGCTCTTAGGAAAGGGACAGTGAACATCAAGATCCTTCTGTATCAATCCATGGCTTGACCACAACTTGAATACTACATGTAGTTACTGTTCCTTTATGTTAAAGGGTGAGGAAAGGGTTAGGGAAAGGGTTTCTTTTATGTTACGAAAAGCCACAATTTTCCCAGGAAAACTGGGTAACAGGAATAATCAAGGATGTAAAATGGCTGCCAAAATAAAAAAATTTAAAAAAAAAAAAAAAAGAAAGACAAAAAGAGTGCATAGGCTAGGACAAGTAGTGTCACTGGGAAGAGAGTCAAACAAAAAGGAACTGTTTTCTTCTTCTAAGTGGTGATAGCCCTATGGTACTTGCTGCCAGAGGTTACTGCAGATGCTGGTACTGTGGATGAGAAACTGGTCAAACACTTGACAGAAAGATTTGTGGAAGGGTACTACCTAAAGAATTCGTGGAAAGCTTGTGTGACTCACCAGCTGAAAATAGTTGGTGTGGGAAAGCACCCAGGGGAAGCATACTTGCCCTGTTCTTATTCTTCCTTGGACAGCTGCTTTTGATCAGGGCTGTAGGAAGAGAACTGGGCTGGGTGGGCCCTTGGAGTGAGCTGGTGGAGCTGTTGAGCTGGAATGCAGGCAGCTACGTGATGTGCTAACCTGGGCCACAGAACGAGACCCGAGCTGGCTCTCATGAGCCACCTCATGCCAGTAGCACCCAAGCTCCGGCCGCACGGAGAGCTCATCCTCCCGCTGGCATCAATCAGCCTGTGCTGAGATTCTTGCTGTCATCACTGGGATGTTCCCAGCACTGAGCTAGTTTATATAAAATATTGCTATTCCACACTGCTATTTGCTGCGCTGTCATTCCCACTAAGTGGGCGTGGTTGTGCACCCACTATTTCGGCAGAGTTTACAAATATAAAGATGTTAAATTCTCAAAAGAAGATAAGTGTTCCAGCTTTACTTCTCAGTTTGTTCCCATTTTCTATTTACGCATTTCATATATCTAATTTTTTTTCTGAGTGTCAGCTCTAGTACACTTACATGGGAGTCTGAAAATCATTAGGTTGCAGGGTTTTTGGTTCATGGATCACTGTCAGCAATAGTAAGTATTTGCAGCGAGTTGATGCTGTATTAAGAATAGATTCCAGTGTATTCTCTTTTTAACTGTGATGGCTTTGAAGATCTAATAGCACTGAAAATTAGCAAATAACTATTTTTAACCCTAGAGTCAGCGGTTCTGACTCAGAGTGTCCTTTAAGGAAATGAATGTTAAACAACAGGATTTAAAAAAAATATTGTCACTCATCATCTTAACTACACTTAAGAAGAAAGGCATCTATTATAGAAATGAAAATATTATATTGGTGTCATTACAAACTAATGAAGACTGTTAGAAAGTAATTGTGTTAATTAACGTTATTGCACATTTAATCCCGGGATGATTCTCAGGGTCTCCAGCTGGGGGCACTGGGCAAACATGGAAACGTGGCAATGGCCAGCATGAGTGAGACTTGTACCTAGACCAGGACTGTGCTGACGGGGAGGAGGCAGGGGAACCAAAACCGCCAAGGAAAGTGGATGTGAGACGCAGTCATCATCCTGGATTTGAGAATTTCCTAAGACCAAGTAGATTCTGTTTTCAAAACTCTTTTGCTGCTGAGAAACAATTGTATGCTTTTATTTTCATTACTATAAATCATCCAGTTTCTTTAGCAAAACTATCCCTTTAATCAATAACTTCAAATCCTAATGGACACAGGTAAAAGGTTATTGTAAATTTAAATTTGTTGCTGCTCAGTTTCATTAAACATTTCCAGCCTTGTATGAATCATTGTCTCTACCTACCTTCAAAATTGCTATTTATTCATTTATGTCCGGGAGAGAGCTATAAAAGAAATAGAAGATTCTCCTTGTCAAAGTACAGTGTAAATCCCAGTATGCTTTAAGGTCTACATGGGCATGTAAACAGAGATTTAGCATCTAGAACAAGACCTGAGGAGAAGGTATGGCATGTAATTGCTCAAGGACTACCAACTGTGCTATTAGGAATGGTGGTTTCATGGTTTCAACACATGCCATTTAAAAAAGATACACAATACCAGTTCAGGAAATCACAGCCCTAATTTTGTTGATGAGGTTTTCTAAATCAGGCCAGGCAAATGATTTTAAAGTTTGCCAATTTAGTGTTGAACTGGGTATTCAAAAGCAAAGTTTGATAGCAGCTATAGGAGAATGCATGAAAGGGTGAATATACTTATGGGGGCTGCACAAGTGTAAGTGGATGGACCAATAAGGAAAGTAAGTATCCAGCATTGCCAAGCTCATAGTAGCCTAGATCTTCCTTCCAGATGATGTTTTTAACTGGATTTTGCAATAGAGCAATGGATTTCCTGATCCCTGGAGCTCCTGGCCTTCTATCTGGCCTGTGTATTACAAGTTATGACTGCTTGCAATGGATTGAAGCCAAAAGTTTTTGTCCACATCACTGGCTGTCAAAACACAGGGACTTCTGTCTGGGTGTGTAGATACTCAGTTTTGGAAAAGCAAGAGGGAACATTTTGTTCATCTTTTCTCATGTTTCTCCCCAGACACATCAATACATAGACACAGAGAAAAAAACCAAAGCCCTGATCATGCCATACTTCTTTAGTATCTGCCATGTAATTATAGAAAGCAGTCTAGAAGTATTAAAGCTTCACAGTAGCAAAACCATTAAACTCATTAGGGAATCAGAAAGTTGAAATAACTATCAGCTGGTAGGTTGCAAGGTTAGGAAAGGTTTAGGAGTTCTATTTTCCAGTCCTTTAATCTAAGATGTAGGCCACAAATAAGAAGTTTGCCTGGAATTCACAATCAACCTTGCAATAACAAAATTTTGTTTACACCTTGACAAGCAGTGAACAGTACCAGTTTCACTTCATAAGACGCTTATTGCTGCAAAGCTGTAAAGAGTGTTTGCTTTTTAATATCTCAGTGTTGTTTTAAGAAAATGAGGTTGCTCTTGGACCTTGAAATGTAGAACGAATTAAATGACACATGAATAAATATATATTATTTCTTTTTTATTAAAGTATCAAAACAAACTTGAGAATAGAAAACAAACTGCTTTTTAATGCATTTCAAGGGCTCTCCTGAATAAAATATACTCTGAGAAAACTCATGCAACATACCATTCCTGTCTAGCTGTTCAAACACTCTTTTCCTGGGCACAGCAAAGTGACCCTGAGTACCATCATTTCCAGAGCAGCGTGCAGGAGCACGCACACACACACACATACAAAAGCAGTACAGAGCAGCTATGACTGCACATGTAAAGAAATAAAAATAGATTATCTTCTGACAATAGTAGGGGTACCATATTAACATTTGGCATGCCGAGTAAATAAGATCAAGCAACAAAAGCATGACGCCTGCGTCACTGGTGATATGGTTAAAAGCAACCATACAAATTCCCTAAGGGAGACACATGAATTCTGTCACTATAGTCTCTGTGGTAACACTTTATAACCAATTATGAGACAAACAGCCTTGTCTGCTGGTATTTGAGAGGCAAAAAGCAAAGCCAAGGCGTACGATGCCAGGATGATGCCTTGGTTTTGTATTTCCACGTTACAGAAGTCAAATAATGAACATTGTTTGACAAGTTTACTGTAGCACACTTCATGTATATCTGTTGACTGGTAAACAGCTGGCCCAGTTACATGTAGAACTTGTCCTTTAAGCCAGAGAAGTTGCCACAGAGGCTCCACACTCTGCTTACAGGACATGAACAAAACTCTCACTGAAGTCAATGGAACCTCCTTCCAATATACAGAAAGATCATGGATTCTTAAGACAGAATTGGACCTAGTATGTCATCTTTGTAATACATTCACTTTTCAGATACATGAAGTCATACCTTTAACATGTGATATAGGACATTACAATATATCCAGACCTTAGGAAATGGTACTAAGTAGTTCTGTTGCAGAATATAACAATCATTATAAGGACCAGGTACAATTTGTGATGCACTCATGCGAGACTTGCGGGGTAAGAAGCTCATGGCTGAGGTATCTTCAAGTTTAGCCTTTAGAACAAACACACCATTTCAACACTGCAGAACTGGTGTAAAATATTATGCACTGTAAGCTTCACTTGTATTCTGCTTTGCTTAAATTGTGACATTGAACAGACACCACCGATGGAGATACAGAATTTTGGAAGGTACAATACCTGCACCCAATCATTCAAGACACTCAGTGCCTCATCTTCAAAAAAAGATGAAGGATAAGTGTTTTTAAGTGGTGTCTCAAATACAACTGGTGAAGTTTAGGAATATATAATATTAAACACCAAGAGATAAAAGTAAAAAGACAGCGCAACACTTGTGTTCTCAGTTTTATCTTGCTCGCAGTATTTATTAACTCTACTCATTATGATATTAGTGATAAATAAGGATAATATTTTCTTTTACAAAAAATTGTAAGGGTATACTTTATAGAAATAAACAATCTGAGAATTTCACAGAAACATCAGAATTTAAACATTCATAGCTCCAACTGTTTCATCCAGCAGCTCTTCTACCAGTTCAAAAACATCCAAGGTTAGTATTTAATAAAAAATAAAAACAATTATTCACTGCATCAAAACTCTTGCCTCCTTTAGACTCTAAGTAACACTTTTGATTGACTGTAGTTGCCACTCAAAGGTAAAACAAAAGTAGCTGCAATCATAATTTTTCCCTCTGAATCACCTGGCAAAAGGAGGTAATTCTGACCAGGATGGAAAAAGCTTTGTCAAGCTCTTATGCCTGTAAGAGCTATCTGCATGAGCAGACCCACTGAAATCCATGGAACCTCTTCTGTGACTGAGGGGTAGTAGCATGAATTAAGGCTTGTAGGATTAGATCCTAGATGAATTTAAAAAATATTTATTTTCTTCAAGGTTCAGGAGTCTGGGATTCACTCCTGCAGTTCTTTACTTGAGAAAAACCTCTATCAATACCCCTGCACAGTTAGTTTCCTCTTTCCAGTGGATCCAATTCACCAAGTCACTAAGTGATGGTACAAGCTGCTCTTCAGCAATTCAAGAAAAAACTGTAGTCCCCAAGGGGTAGTATCTGGGGTGACAGCTCATAAAATACAAGCTAGGCTACACAGATGTTTTGCAAGAAACATTTGTCACACTTTCTAGACTCTTCAAATTCAGTCACTGAGATGAGTCACAGAAAAAACCCACGAGTGTTGAGAAAAAAATGACAAAGCTTAGTTGGAACTACAGGGACTTTTTGTGTGTGTGTGTGCTAGGTTAGAATGCAACAATACACATCAGGACATTCTGCCAGAAACCATCCTCCTGGAAATTCAAAAATACTCAGTCTTCTTTACCTACCAGCAACAAGGAAAAGTAGTGTCCATCCAGTACAGCTGTCTGTACCACGTGCATCACTGGAAGTCATAGTGTTCTAGCACAAACCTCGTGAGTGCAGATACTGTATACTAGCAGAGAGCTAAAACTTCGGAAGCTGTTGTCTGTAGCTCCTAGGAACAGCAAGTATGACAGGTGCAAACCCTATATTTGAGGCAGAAGGCTCTTCAATTTGATTGAGACCAGATCTTCCAAGGGCAAAAATCGCTGTCAAGCCAAAATGATTCTTTCCGCTTACGAAAGCAATCTGCCCTTCCTAAAGGCTCTTGACTAATAGAATCCTACACATTATGACAGACTCCCCCATGGATTCTGGTAGCTGTTAAAAACATTATAAATTGCCGTATCACTTAACCTTGTAATGTGCCTTCTTTGATCTGTTGAATAAAAAGATTTCTTTCATCTTCAGGTGTCCTTCCGTTCTGTGCACGGACTATACACGTGGGCCTGTGCAGATTTAGCATGTATATCAAATGCTGCTTCTCGTTCTTCAGCTCCTCGATCTGGGCTTTCAATTCTGCATTGATCGTTTCCAGCTTCTCTGATTCCTAGCAAAAAGGACACACACAGCTTTTACACTGACAAGTTCAAATAGTTAGTCACAGTTTTTTCTAATAGTCGAGGTCTTTTATTGGTGGGAAAGCATATGGCTGGCAGAGAAGGGAATCACGTGTACTTAGTGTGCTGTAATGATGAAACTATACATTCCCCAGTCAGTAATAATCCAAAAACCAGATTGAGAGTTACCTCCTTTGGCCTCTAGAGAATGTAATGGAAGTTGAAAAGCCAAATTCAAACGTATTCACTCACAGTATACGTACCCAAAGCATTATTGCTATCTTCTGCAAAAATATTCTGAGCTTTTTGGGTCAAAAATTGACCCAAAATTAACTACGCTGCTTCTTAACTCCCTGGAACATCAGGTCACATCTCTGTAAACACATGTTAAGCTAACAAAGTACAAACATAGCTTTTTTCCCCTGACCCTAGATACAGGAATATACGGGCCTGTATACCTAGACACAGGCCTGGTGCTGCTGAAATATGGTTGTTTATCACAGCACAGGAGGTGAAGGTCTGACTGGGGTTCTAGGACAGAGAATTCAAGGTACCATACCACTCTGTTCATAAAGTAGTCAGAAATGTCAGAGCCTGCACTGTGCAGGCTCTTCACAGTGAATATTTTACAAAATATGATTTTACTTCTTTTTGTGTTCAGGGTACACATTCAAATTAACATTATCCCCATAGACAAGATTGGTCACTGAAACAGTAATCTCTTTCCACTCCTACCATGCTTTCACTTTATGCCAGTTTCAACCAGGTTTGGATTTAATATATGGCATGTTTATTTTTTATAACTAATGTTTTGAAGGGTTTACAGAGTTTTGGGTGACATCTTTCTGTATTTCCTACTATGACAGTACCCTATGCTATCTGTTTGGATCCTGGCAGGATGACAGATTAAGAATTCTAGCCAGTCACTTACTTTTTGCAAACATTCTGTTTTTTCCTTCTTTTTGTTTCGGCACTTTGCCGCGGCAATTTTATTCCTTTCCCTTCTTCTCTTTTTTCTTTCATCTTCTTCAGGAGAAAACTGTCCCACAAAAACAGATACACACAATCCATAAGATGTTGTAAATAGGAGACCTGTATTTCAATAACTTCTGGGTTTTTTAAATCAACATGGACAGTGCTGTCAGTGCTCACATCATGAGTTACACAAAAATGTGATTCTGACCTTGTTTTCCATAGAGTACAAGGGTTGTAACTTCATTAGAATCGTCAATAAAATCCAGACTGGAGTTGGGTTGTATGTAATCTATATGGTGGCTCATTTTAAATCAGTGGTACTCAAAAAACTTGCTGAATGTCTCCCCAGGCTGACTCCCAAAGCTCCATCTCTCCTCCATTTCCCAGGGAGGAAAAGGAGGAGGGGCACAGGGAGCAGAGTGGAGGATGTGTCATGAGCGAGGCAGCGAGAGTAAGTGAATTAAAGGCAGCACCAAAACGGGAGTATTAATACACTTCCTTCTGCTTCCTGTGGAGGCTCAGACCAAGGTATAACTCTTTCCTTAACCAAAGCTATTTCTCCACTTTCAAAGAGTAATGTTTTTCAAGGATAGTATCATCTTTAAGCAAAAATATAGCATGGACATAGTAGATCCATGTCTTAGTCCAACCCCCATGGGTTCTGCTGTCCTCAGGGAAACAAAACTTCAGCAGTGACTTATTCCAAGTTCAGCTACCACTAGGCACACTAGCACTTGCTCTAATCACTGTAAAACATTGTCTGTAGTCCACAATTGAAAATAAAATATCCAACTATGAGAAATACCCAAGGGTATCCCTGAAGAACTCAACAGAGAGCCAAGCAGTTGGCTTGAAGGAAACAAGTATGGTACAGAAGATTGTCTATAGTTGATGCAATTACTGGTCTTTTGGCAAAACTTCGTTAGAGAATTAATCATTCACACCAAAATTCTATTTAAAGAGCCCTACCTCTGTTTTCATCATTGATGTTTCAACTGGCCTTTCAGCAACAGTCACCGTGTCCAATGTTGAAGACATCCTGTGGAACTGACGCTTGTTCTGAATGGCAAACCTCAGTTCCTCCTTCACCAGGGGGGTTAAATTTGTGAAATCATCAAACCCCAGTGACCCTGCGGGGGACAAAGTGGGAACAATTGCGGAGGCGCTGACTTCTAATGCAGATACCTGGCCTGAGTGTTGGACCATCATTTTGCTGAAAGATAAAAAGAGATAATAATAATAGTCTTTCAACAACTTTAGAAAGGCAAATAATATCTCTTAGAGGTATATTTCACACTGTGAATAATACTGTAGTTCTTATATTGCTTCAGTCCCCATTCCTCATCTACCCCAATCTCTCAATGG
Organism: Corvus brachyrhynchos; assembly: GCF_000691975.1. Classification (NCBI taxonomy): domain Eukaryota; kingdom Metazoa; phylum Chordata; class Aves; order Passeriformes; family Corvidae; genus Corvus; species Corvus brachyrhynchos. The sequence continues at coordinate 13,714,362 of NW_008237239.1, read as the reverse complement.
AGACAAGCAGTTAAGAATTTAGACACTAAAAAAACCCTCAACTTTATGTTAATTCAAAGTTAGTATTTAAAAGTAAGAATAATATCAGCACATGACATGATTTCTAGGTCTTTCTGAGACTTAATACTTGAAAAAAATTGTGTAAGAGTGTGTATACTGTTAAGTTTTAAACTGGTAGTGTGTGGCAAACGAGAATTGAGTGAATAGGAAAAGAAAGAAAATAAGAACAAAAATCAGAAAGCACATAAGTAGTATTATTATTTAAAGCATAGAAGGAGAGTAAGAGCATCTTCAGAGCTTTATCACCACAAATTCCATCTTCAAATGTACATAGCATACCTTGATCTCAGCTACACTTAGCTCAATGTGTTCTACTAGAAGCTGAAACTCGCTAACCACAAGAGGATCTGTCGCAAAATTATCACACTCAGTTTTACACACAGTTGTAGATCTGCCTATAAACTCCTGAAAAATAGTTAATGATAAGAGCTGGCACAAAGGCAAAAGTCTTTACATGCTCTGGGGCTCCACGGCACAGGCTGAGTTGGAAGGATTGACTCATGAAAAATGTGAACATTTGTTTCATTCCTTTGCTCTTGTAGAATTCGAAACTGTCCTTATGTGCCCTCTACGAGAGGCTTGAAGTTCTTAAATATTTATGGCTGGATCTTCTGCTGACATAAAACAGTGTGATTGAAGAGACTTTAGGGGAATTATGCAAATGTAAACCCATGGAGAAACTTCGTTTCTAGTAGATTTCTGAAGAAAATGAACCTATCCAACACTGCTCTCTACTTCTCTCTTTTTAGTCATTCTTCTTATTTTTTTTAGCCAGTTTTGAAGGCAGAGAGGTCCTATGTGCTTTGTGAAAACTGGCGGCTCCACCGAGGGAGAAGGAGGCAAAACTCAGCAGTTAGTCATTGAAACACGGTGGGCTAGCTGATGCACACATCCCTGCAAGTCACAGCCTATCTCTCCCCCAGCAGAGGTGAGATAAGAGGGAAGAAAACTTTCTGGAAGAACACTGAGTGCCTTTTGTGTGTGGCCCAAGGGACAAAAGGTGCAAATCCACAGGAAAACAGGTTGTAATAGTTCCTTTGTTCATAAAGCGACTCGGGTTAAATTGGATTTTACTACGTTGGTTTTCCAGCTTTCTTTGGTGTGTAGATTTTGTTGTTGTAGTTGTTGTTTTGGTTTTTTTTAATAGCTGTATGGATAATTACAGTATGTGTTATCTACTCTGGATTAGAACCACAATAATTACAGAAAAGTCAGTTGTAATTAACTTAGTGCAGGTAAGCAAACAGTTGCCTCAGGGTAGCAGTGTGGGTAAGCTAAATTTCCACATGGTAGACCCAGAACTGCACAGTTCCCTGTACGTTACTTCTGGAACCCAGCAAGAAATGTCTGGGGTCATGTGCCTTGACAAGAAGATAGAATTTGCTCAGAGATATCTAAAAATACACTGTAAATCCATACTGGTGCAAATGAGAATAGAACCTAGTTCATTGCTAAGTGAGGTAAACATAAAAATCAGAGGAGAGTGAATTGCCTGTTGCTGGAAAATACCACGTCCAACTGCAGAGTCTTCCTCACTTCTTCCTCACCCAGTCACCACAGGGGAGTTGAATATTTCCCAGTCTCAGGGTGAAATCCTGACCCCAGTGAAATCAAAAGGACTTTTTCTGTTGACCTCAATGGGGCCAGGATTTCACCCATAGTTATTCAAGATGGGGAAATTGTTTGGAACAATTTGTTATTCAGAAAGACCTTGGGAAATTTATGTAATTCTCTTCAGAAAGCCCCTGCTCATGAGTCATATTTAAAGTACTGATACAGTTTAATCCTATAATCTCAGAAAGCTAGCAGTTACTCTTTTCCAGCAAGTCAGAAATGGCCCTATTAATTTCCAGCTGAAGTCCTCCCAGTATTATTTACTATTTACCAACATTCAACCATTCAACTAATTTAAACAGGCCAATTCCAGATGACACTGGACCCCTCACTGCCAGCAGAAATTTCAGTTATTTTCACTGACTCAGTCTCCTTGTATCCTGGTGACGGCTTCATTCAACAAAGTTAATTCTGTGTAATTCAGTCCAACCAGGAGTCTTAAAGTAACAGTAAAACTGTTTTTCCAGCCTCCAAAATAATTAGTTGGGCTAATAATTTTCAAGCTCTGGTGGTTTATTCAATTATTTTTCGGTTTAGGTGAACTTTTAATTAAGGTCAGCAGCAGCACCAGAGGAAACCAAGAATGTGCCTGAGAAATTGTGTTAATTGTGGATTTCTAGTAGTTACTGCTAAGTGTTCCACGAGCACCAACAAAACCCTACAATAACGGCTTCAGGTCCTCTCACCCGTCTGTCACTACTGTGAAAAAGAGAAGTGGTTGGGTGCCCAGAGCAGGAGAAAGTGTCCTTGACCGTCGAAACTTGCTGCCCTCCTCCCCAGACAGCTCACTGCCCTCCCAATCATCCTGAAAGGCACCTCTGACTGGGGAGGGAAGGCCCACCAGGGGGCTGAGGCTTCTGTAAGGATTTCTGCTGTGAGCTGAGTCCCATTTTGCAGAGCTGTTTGCCACTGGTTTGCTTTTCTGGGACTCTTTCCTGGGGCAGTGCTTCTGAACCGTGCCTGGTAGGGCAGCTTCCAGTCTGCCTCTAGGATTGTTAGGAGCCACCACCATACAAATGACAGAAATAATCAGCCTTATATCAAAGCTCCTCAGTAAGCTGAATATGTCCTCTTTTCATAACAACAAGGTAGATGTTTTCCAGTTTCTGGGGAACAAATCTGCTTTTAGAAATGTTTTATAAATAGGAAAATCAGATTTTACAATTTTAAAAAATGCAACGAGTTGCCCTTTCTTGTCCCAGTTTTTGTACAAATTGTCCCTCTGTCTATAAGCCATCCAGAGCACTATCTCATTTCGCCTGGATTTGTAAAGGCTGGGGAAACAGTAGGAATAAGACTATCAAGCATTAAAGCGTGGTTCCATCGTCGCCTTTCTGATACAATCTCTGTTTACTTCGATAGAGCACGCACGTGGACCTGTTCTGGAGTTACTGCCACTGGAGGTGCTGAACACTTCTCAGCCCTGCACTGTTACCGGCACAGCTCGTTCCCGGGCTGAGTTAATGCTTCGTTCCTTTAACCTTGCTTTTGGTATTCTCCAAAAAGCACAGTTTTACTATTCATGGTACCCTCCCAATTCAGGTAGGTTCAAACAACTGTTCATTCGTTCTCCCCCTGCTTTTTGTTTGTTGTTTAGCAGACGATCCTTTTCATCTACAGTGAGATTTTACATCTCATCTGCCAAGATTTTAAAATCGGAACATGCTTCCTAGCTGTGCACGTCCATTACTTAAGGATATTCTTGTTTAATATTAATATTGAAAGTGACTGCTTTCAGTTTTTTCTTGCTTAACAGCAGACGGCTGACTGTGCTTCTTGGTCTTATTTCTTCATACGAATTCCTTTTCCCCTGGTGCTGATGCAATAAACCCTGATAACCACTGAGGTTAATCTTAAACAGCATTAAGAGCAATTACAGTTCACAACCTCTGTGCACGCTAGTTGACCTTAAGCTTTCTGACATCCCACATCGCTCCCGAACCATTTTCTGCTGCCGTCCAGCTTCTCAAATGCTTGTTACTAGGAGGAGAATAGATTTCCAACAGGAAACTCGTTCTCTGAAACAAATTGGCTGTTGTGTCACGCCTGATTTGCTTAGGCAACAGTTCAGCAACTGCTCTACTTTCGGTCAAGACACCGAGACAGAAAGGAAAGCGAATATCCCTGGCTGTCACGAGAAGTTCTCCCTCGGTTTATGGGAATATCAGCGATAAGTCTCTGCGCGTCAGCGCGGGTTTGCCATCACCTGGGCTGTCCCGCTCCAGGACCCCCGTCCCCGTCCCCGCGGTGCCGCCGCCGGCTGTCCGGAGCTCCGGGCGCGGCCGCGCCGCTCGGGCATCCCGCGGCTCCCGGGGTGCCGGTGCCGTGGCCCCGCC